>NC_067495.1:121662160-121962160 GCF_947179515.1 Apodemus sylvaticus
ACATATATATTCCTAAATATATAATTCTAAATACATATATATTCTTAAATACATAAATATAATCTACCAGTCTTTTAATGTTACTTGTATAGTTTTCTCCAAAATGAGCATACCAATTGATTATGTACTATAAGATGATCATCCTTGAAAATGTGCAACATTCCTGTTTTATAAATTTGTTTAGCCAATACCAAAATTTGGGGCTTAGTGAGATGTAGGTTCATAATATAATTTTGGTTCCAGAAACTGTTCTCCTTCCACTGTATACTACCTTAATTAGTTACCTATACCTTGTAACATTTACATATTAATGGGGATTAACAATACCTAAATTAAAGGAAATGACCTTGTGGTCTGTGAATGTCACAGAGCTTTGAGGCATAATGATTTACTGTTGGTAGGACTATTTTTAGAGCTCTAATTTTGGAACTTGTTATAACTTTGGCTGTCAGCACATAGGGCCATTTATTGTTAGTTATTTTTTGCTGTGGGAAGGGAAGGGGTGGTAATTTAGGCATGTTTGACTGAGTAGACAGATCTTATAAAAAGTTTATATCAGAGTTTAATGTGATTAAGTAGAAGACATCTTGATTGCTTAGATACAGTCTGAACTACTTGGGTTTTGTTTTAAGTGGATAAATTACTAGCTGTAGAAGTCTAATATAAGTTTACATATTTGCTAAGAAAAATTTGGGGGACAGATTTCAAAAGCTTCAAACTCATGTCTCAGGGGATAGAATTGATACTTTTAACATCAATCATGTTGCTAAGTGGCAAAGACATATAATGATAGCATATGCCTTGAAAAATCTTAACACTGTTGCCTAGTGGTGTCTATGTAGTCCAGGCACTGTGACTAACACTGGAGTGGTATTCTCACATCTGGTACATGACTGAATGATTATATCAACTGACACTAAATTTCACATGATACCACATATCCCTAGAATGTAACTTTGTGAAGTTCTATTTCTGTGGTACTAGAGATTCAACTGGGGACTTTGCATATGTTTTACAACTGAGCTGTATTCTCAGCTTATAAAGCTGCTTTTCTCATCGACTATAATGCTTACTTTTTTAATGTCCAGAAATACAGTAGAACAATTACAGAGGGTATTTTCATACTGTTAAATTATCTCCAGGTCTTTTGTATAATCCCTTAAGTATTATTCCCTGTTGGTTCATCATTGGAAGCACTTTCTTCAGTGTACCTAATGATTCTTGTAGAATATTAGATCTTGATCCATCTCACCTAGCCTCTTGAAAGTATAAAGGATTATGGAATGAGACTATATCTTTACACCTGTCACTTTTAGAGGTAAGCAATGCTACCAGGAATCCCCAGTTTCCTTTATTTATTTAAAGGTAAGTGAAGAGCAGACATTTGGGAGCACACTTGCTATAAGTTGAGCCATGTCTTGTACTTAGTGTAGGTACTTATTATTCTGTAAAGAAAGTACCAAACAGTAGTGTCCCACCTCTTCATCAATTGTCCCACCATATTCTTTTTTTATTGAATATAATCTTCATTTACATTTCAAGTGGTAAAACATTTCCCGCTTTCCCCCTCCCCCAAAGCCCCCAACCTTTCCTCCCACCCCCAGTCTCCAAATATATGCCTCTCTACCCGACCCACTCCCCCCCCCATCCATTTCCCTTTGTTGGGGCCTCTGTTGAGCCTTTACCTGACCAAGGACCTCTCCTCCCACTGATGCCCAACAAGGTCTTTCTCTGCCACGCTTGCAGCTGGAACCATGTGTACCCCTTGGTTAATGGTTCAGTCCCTGGGAGTCTTGGGGTGTCTGGGTGTCCGAAATCATTATTCTTCCCATGGGGCTGCAAACCCCTTCAGCTCCTCCAGACCACCCTCCAACTCCTCCATTGGGGACCGCATGCCCAGTCCAATAGTTGGTTGTTAGCATCTTCCTCTGTATCTGTAAGGCTCTAGCATGGCCCCTCCGGAGACAACCATGGCATGCTCCTTTCGGTATACACTTCTTTTCATCCATAGTAGTGTCAGGGTTTGGTGACTGTTTATAGGATGGATTTTCAGGTAGGGCAGTCTCTGGATGGCCTTTACTTCAGTCTCTGCTCCACACATCGTCTCCCTTATTGCTCTTGTCAGTATTTTGTTTCCTTTCTCAGAGGAACCAAAGCATCCTCACTTAAGTCCTCCTTCTTCTTGAGCTTCCTGGGCTAGGTGAATTATAAATTTATTTCGAGATTTTTGGGCTCACATTCCCTTATTAGTGAGTACATACCATGTGTGCTCTTTTGTGATTGGGTTACCTTGCTTAGGATGATAGTTTCTAATCCTATCCATTTGCCTAAGAATTTCATGAATTTATTGTTTTTAATAGTTGAATAGTACTCCATTGTGTAAATATACCACAGTTTCTGTATCCATTCCTCTGTTGAAGAACATCTGGGTTCTTTCCAGCTTCTGGCTATTATAAATAAGGCAGCTATGAACATAGTGGAGCATGTGTCCCTATTACATGTAGGAGCATCTTCTAGATCTATGCCCAGGAGTGGTATAGCTGGGCCCTCAGGTAGTACTATGTCTAATTTTCAGAGGAATCGCCAAATTGATTTCCAGAGTGGTTTTACCAGCTTGCAATCCCACCAGCAATGGAGAAGTGTTCCTCTTTCTCCACATCCTCTCCTGTCCCCTGAGTTTTTCATCTAAGCCATTCTGACCGGTGTGGCATAGGATCTTAGGGTTGTTTTGATTTGCATTTCCCTGATAACTAAGGATGCTGAACATTTCTTTAGGTGCTTTAGAGCCATTCCCATTTCCTCAGTTGAGAATTCCCTGTTTAGCTCTGTACCCCATTTTTAATAGAGTTATTTGACTCTCTGGGGACTAACTTTTTGAGTTCTTTGGATACATTGGATATTAGCCCTCTATCAGATGTAGGATTGGCAAAGATCTTTTCCCAATTTGTTGGTTGCTGTTTTGTCCTGTTGACTGTGTCCATTGCCTTACAGAAGCTTTGCAGTTTTATGAGGTCCCATTTGTCAATTCTTGATCTTAGAGCATAAGCCATTGGTGTTCTATTCAGGAAATTTTCCCCTGTGTCCATGTGTTCAAGATTCTTCCCTACTTTCTCCTCTATAAGCTTTAGTGTGTCTGGTTTTATGTGTAGGTTCTTGATCCACTTGGACTTGAGCTTTGTACAGGAGATAAGAATGGGTTGATTTGCATTTTTCTGCACACCGACCTCCAGTCAATGCAGCACCATTTGTTAAAAATGCTGTCTTTTTTTCCACTGGATACTTTTAGCTCCTTTGTCAAATATCAAGTGACTGTACGTGTGTGGGTTCTTTTCTGGGTCTTCAATGCTATTCCATTGATCTTCCTGCCTGTCTCCATACCAATACCAAACAGTTTTTATCACTATTGCTCTGTAGTAGAGTTTGAGGTCAGAGATGGTGATTCCCCCAGGAGATCTTTCGTAAATACCACCATATTCTTAATCTGTAAGTCTCCATTCTTGAAAGATTATAGATTTTGAATGGCATTAAACAGTAAGTGATTCTTCTCTTTTAAAATTGAGAGTCAATATAAAATTTCATCATACAAAGTAAATGTAATGCTAACAAAACGTCATCATTCTACCCTCTTATATAATTCTTTTGGTAAAAATCCAGTTAATTTTGCTATGCACAGACAAATCATATACTAGCTAACCATTTTCTTAAGATTTTTGCAATTGAAATTTGCTGACACCTTCTTCTTTTTTATATGTTTTGTATTCATTTTTGCTTATTGTTGATTTTGTTTTTTGAAACAGTCTGATGTTGTAAGCAAAGTTAACCTCAAACTTGTGGCAATCCAGTCTCATGCTCCCAAGTATAGGGTTTACAAATACAAGCCAGCAGATCCTTTAAGAGAGGAGTTATAAAGGATTATAAAGGTTTGAGATACAAGTTGGGATCAACTTATGCAAAAATCTAGTAGTTTCATTATATGCTAAATACCAGTAAGTGTAGATTGTGAAAAGTCCAGTTTCAGTAAGTGTGTATATTTTAAATTGTAAGACTTCTGGGGTAGGGCAGATGGGTTGTGACCCCAGTTCACAAAAATGTTGCCAGGAAAGTTAATTTTGCTTTATTTCAAAAATGCATTATTAGTAATATTATAGCTTTCCATGACATATTCTATGGGCATTTTTATGTTTACATGTACTGTTTTATCTACCATTTGGTTCTACATGACAACATAATTGATTTCAAGATAAAAACCTATAATTACTTTCTGGTGTGCACTATTAAACTATGTCACAATATTTATAAAGTTGAAAAACTCTTTGAGGGTTTTGTTTGTAGTTTTTTTGTTTTTTTTAAAGATTTATTTATTTTATGTGAGTACACTTTCGCTATTTTCAAACACACCAGAAGAGGGCATCAGATCCCATTACAGATGGTTGTGAGCCACCATGTGGTTGCTAGGAATTGAACTCAGGTCCTCTAGAAGAGCAGTTGGTGCTCTTAACCACAAGTCATCTCTTCATTGCTGTTTGTAGATAATTAAAAAAAAAGATTTAATTGTGTTGGTTCCAAAAAATAGAGGAAGAGAGAACTAATTGCATATCTCACACTATTACCACTAAAATGTTCTGATACTACCTAGACAATTTTGAAACATCAGAGCATATATAGCCAATTTTAAAATAGTTGTTAATATTTTATGAGTGTCAGTGCTCATATATGTGGGTGCCCCTGGAGGCAAGAAGAGGGTGACATTTCCCTGGAGCTGAAGGTACACATGGTACTAAGCAATGTGACATGGATGCTAGAAACTAAGTCCTCTGGAAAAATAGCAAATATCAGCCACCTCTCTAGGCCCCATTAACTGTTTTTTTTCTTTTATGCGTATTGTATGCAGGAAGTATGTATACTGGTATATATGCATGTTTGTATATGTGTGTGTGTACATGCTTAGATAAGTGTGTGTGTGTTTGTGTGTGTGTGTGTGTGTGTGTGTGTGTACAGGAGTTTGACACTAGGTGTTTTCATTGACTGCTCTCTATTTAGACAGGGTTTTTCACTGAACTGGAAATTTGCAGATTCTACTAGTTTAGCTAGCCATCTTGCCTGGGCATTTCCTGTTTCAACTGCCACATGGATAATAGGTGGCCACTATACCCATTGGTCTTTTATGTGGCTTTTGGAGATCAGAATTCTGTTCCTCACACTTGAAGTAAGCAATTTTATCTACTGAGTTACCTTTTCAAGCTATAATAGAATACTCATGCTATTGAACTCTTTGCTGATAAAAGATGCCAGGATTTTTTCCAAGAAATATTACTGAGAAGAAAGAGAAAAAGAATGTAAATGTTTCACATGTAACTACTATTATTTTCCATTTGGAAACCTGCCATTAGCTGTTTTGTTTACAGGGCTACAGTATTTGATTTGTACCTAGAAAAAATATACTCTATTTCATTCTTTTGCCAACTTTTGATATCTGTGATATGTGGAGAGATGGCTTAGTGGTTAAGAACATTGGCTGCTCTTCCAGTGGTTCTGAGTTCAATTCCCAACAATCACATGATGGCTCACAACCATCTGTAATGAGATCTGATGCCCTCTTCTGGTGAGTCTGAGGAGAGCTACAGTGTACTTACATATAATAATAAATAAATCATTAAAAATTAATAAGAATAACTTTTATTTTTTATTTCATCAGGTTTCCATTCTGAAAATTCCTATACCATTAGATTTATTTCTATTATCTGAAATAATTTTAAATTTAAATATATTTTGATCATATTCTTCCCATCCTCCAAAGTTTGCTGTGGTGATTTGAATATACTTGGTTCAGGGAGTGGCACTATTACAAGGTGTGGCCTTGTTGGAGTAAGTGAGGTCTTGTTGGAAAAAGGTATGTCATTGTGAAGGTGGGCTTTGAGAGCCTTCTTCTAGCTTTCTGGAAGTCAGTATTCTGCTAGCAGCCTTCGGATCAAGATGTAGAACTCTCAGCTTCTCCTGCACCATGCCTGCCTGGATGCTGCCATGCTCCTGCCTTGATAATGGACTGAACCTCTGAACCTGTAAGCCAGCCCCAATTAAATGTTGTCCTTTGTAAGACTTGACTTGGTCATAGTGCCTGTTCACAGCAGTAGGAACCCAAACTAAGACTTTCATCTAGATCCTTTTCTGCATCCTACCCACTTGACTTTAAGATCTTTCTAAAAAAAAAAAAAAAAACTAGTCAAAAGACATCCAAAATACAGGACACAAAATACAAAATCACCCCAAACAAACATATAAACAACAAACATACAAACACTCCACTAAACTTTGACTAAATAAAAGTACACACAAAAAACTGTGTAGTCTGCTATTTGGTAGTCAACAACTCCTGAGCATGAGGCCTGCCCTGGAGTGGTTGATATTCCCAGTGTCATTCTATTGGAGAAGACTGATTGTCCCTCTCCCAGCAGGTGTAAATGACAGTTCTGTTGTTAACCTTTACCCTAGTGACTAGGTTTACATTCATTTTTTTGGTAAAATATAACAAAGTAAAGTATAAGATAAAATAAAAAATGATCACATTAAAATTGGACAATATAAACCAGCAGAAGGGAAAAAAAAAGCCTAAGAGAAGGCATAAGAATCAGAGACCCACTCATTTACAAGTTCAGGAACCCAACATAAACATCAAACTGGAAGCTATAATATGAGTGCAGAGGACCTAGTACAGACCAGTGCAGGTCCTGTGCTTGGTGCTTCAATCTCTGTGTATTTGTGTGTGTGTGTGTGTGTGTATGTGTGTGTATGTGTGTGTGTGTATGCATGTGTGTATGTGTGTGTATGTGCATGTATGTATGTGTATGTGTGCATGTGTGTATGTGTGTGTGTATGTGTGTGTGTATGTGTATGTATATGTGTGTGTATGTGTGTGTATGTGTGTGTGTGTGTATCATTTGGATTCGGAGGGCCTTGTTCTCTTCATGTCCTCCATCACCTGTGACTCTTACACTCTTTATTCTTTCTCTTCCAGGGAGATTCTCTGAGCTTTGAGGGGAGGGATTTGTAGAAGACATTGTATTTAGGGATGGGGGTTGCAAGACCTTTTTCTCTCTAAGTAATGCCTCTGTATTTGTTCTAATCTGTTGCAGGAGGAAGCTTCTCCAATGATTGCTGAGGAAGGCACTGATCTGCTTCCCTGGCAGAAGTCGATAATTCATGTTCTAAAATATCAGAGGATTTTTAAAAATGTTCAGGCAAAAATATATAGACAAAATGACAGTTCCTTGCACTTTAATCCACTTTGAGCTCTGGTGGTGAAAATGTTATAGATTCAGAGAGAGAGCAGGGAGGGAGGGAGGGAGAGAGGGAAAGAGAAAGAACAGCTTTTCAGATGGGAATTTATTTAGAGTCCCATGTTGTTGTTTTCTTTTTAAAAGATACCTCATCTGGAAATAAAGGGAGCAGAAAGATGACTCTTTTTAGTTACTATGTGAAAGTAACTGAGATAATGAAGCCAAAAGGACATATGAAGATTTATTTATGAGTTGCTAAGGAGAGGTGTGTAAAGAGTTGTTTCTGCCAACAAGGATGAGGCAGACCACTTGATAAACATTGGTAAATGATCATGTAAAAGAAATCAATGTTGAAAATGTTATACCCTTGGAATCAAATTAGAAACCACACTATGTAGGAGGTTCTCTCTATATAGGGAAGGAAAGAATAATGTTAACCAGATGTCAGGTACTGTGTTTGGATATGTATGCCCTAAGAGGAATATGGCATCATCCATGTCTACCAGGGTTTCACAATCTCATAGCAAAAAGCTCTTGAGCATCTGCTAGGTTTTAGGCAAGTAGAATATGCTATCGTGTTTATACTCACTGAGCAAACTAAGATAAAAGTGCCTATGGCTTGCCTTCATTTCATCTAGAAAATAAGAATTGAGCAATAAGACTTTGTGCAGCAATTTCTGACTTGTATAGAAGACACCTAGATTATTTTCCAATTTTTAAGAAATAATTTTTCTATGGTTGCCAAGGCTGGATCTACATTTCTGGGCTCAATAAATTCTTTCCAAAATTGCTCTGCTACAGGCACGTGCCATTGAACCTGGCTAGACCACTTTAGCAACAGATTATTCTCTGAGTACTGTTATTTTGGATGGATGGATGGATGGATGGGTGGATGGATGGATAATTAACTGATGATCCATATTTTAGGCCCGAGAACCAGAACCACAAACCATCCAAGCAAGATCTTTCCAAGCATAGAAACTCAAAAACATCCCATTTCAGTCAGAACTAAGTAATTTAAGATGGAGGTGAAAAATCAGGCAAACTAGAGGAAGTAAGTATACACAGCAGATAGATAAAAATAAAAGCCATTGTCTCGTCAAGTCCATTGTATACATCCAGAATAAAAGACAAGCAAAAGGTAGTAATTGCTGTGCTGTGAGAACACCACCTTCTCCTCTATCATAGCTTGTATTACTTTTGCAGCACTATGATACAATCCTTGCCGTAAGCAATTTACATCAGGAATAATTTGTCTTGTGTTTCCAAAGGAGTAAGTGAAGTACAGCATCATGTCAAAGAAGGCAGGGAGAAGGAACGTTGATTTGCTAGCGGTGGCTGGGAGTGGTGAGGAAGATGGAGAGGTGGGGAGGAAAGGGAGAGGGCAGGAAGGGAGAGAGGAGGAGAATCTGTGACTTGGAAGTAGCATATGCTCAGTGAGTTAATTCCTCCAGGTAGGGCCCACGTCTTAACATTTCTACCCTGTCCCAAAATAATGCCACCAGATGGGCTCTAAGCATTCAACACAGAAGCTGGAAGTTGTCGGTTTGCATCCTATTATGAGCTACTTGAGAACAGGTATGAACTATGGTTTTCTTCTTTCTAACTCAACAGTTCCAACTATTGGAACTGTCATACAGTAGAAGGTTATTAGTAGCTGGAATAATAATACATATATTTAACAGGTTTAAACAAATACTCACAGCAACCTTGTGTCTGCTTTCTCTCTTTGAAGAGGGCATTTAGAAAAAAAATAGCCTTATAAATAAACTCAGGTGTTATTGAAAAGAGGCTCTCTCTCTCTCTCTCTCTCTCTCTCTCTCTCTCTCTCTCTCTCTCTCTCTCTGTGTGTGTGTGTCTCTCTCTCTGTCTCTGTCTCCCTGTCCCCCCCTCACCCTTTCTCTGTCCTTCCCCCTTCAAAGACTGTTTTTTTTTTCTAACTTTTGTAAAGGAAGTAAATTTAAGTGCCAAGAGTATGTGTAAACTCACCACATCATAACGTGGTCACAGGAGAATTCACACATTTTAGATAAGCTGGTAGGAGAACAAAGGTAGTTTTGAAAGGTTAGAGAAAAAGATTCTGAAATGTCCTATCTACTCTACAGAACTGAGCACCCTTGGTATCAAGCTTTTCTTCTACCTGGGCTCTGGAATAGCCTAGGGCATTTGGAATACAGACAATTAGCACCTCAGACAGGGTATCCATGTGCAAAACCCTGTCAGTGCTCCGAGATCTCAGGAGGTGACACGTTTAGACAAGGAGACCCTTTCAACCTTGCCTGACAGGTTTTCTAGCTTTCAGTGTTTTTGTGTTTTATTAAATGGCATCTATATTCAGAAAGTATTCTTTAAAAGATAAAGCTTTCTTCCCCTAAGATGATTTTTATTTCTGAGATTATTTTAAAAACAATGGGAACAAATGCTTCCTCCTGTTGAGTCTTCAAGATCTTGCTTTTTCCACAAAAATGAGCTACCCCTATGTTTTTTCCAAAGAAGCTTGCTTGTGTCATTCATTCATTTATTCATTCATTCACTTACTTATAGCACAGAATGTTGAGGCTGGAAATGACTACTTAGGGTTCATCTGACTCAATTCCATTTGACAGGTGGAGAAAATAAGACTCAGAGAGAGTAAACCATTTAGTGGTAAAAGGTGGAGTGCAATTTGGACCTCATAATTATTTCACTAATGCGCTTTCCAATTCTCATTGCTGTTTCTAAGGGGAGGCAAAGGCATGGAAAAGCACTCTGTGTATGTGTATGTGTGTGTGTGTGTGTGTGTGTGTGTGTGAGAGAGAGAGAGAGAGAGAGAGAGAGAGAGAGAGAGAGAGAGAGAAACAGAGACATAGACAGAGACAGAGAGACAGAGAGACAGAGAGACAGAGAGATAGACAGAGACAGACAGAGATCGAGAGAAAGAGACAGAGACAGGCATACAAGGGGGAGAGATCATTTCAGACTGTTTTCTTTACAGCTTTAATTTTAGCCATTTATTCATTCACTAAATTCATCCGCTGTGTGCCAGTCTCCAAGGATACAGTGGCAAACAATGTATATAAAACCCTGCTGGTATGGACTAAGTGGCAGAGACAGGCAGCACACAAGTAGAGTCTTCCTCTCATAAATGAGGCCCATTCCTTACGTCTTTGTCTGTTGCTGCCACGGTTATCTCCCCTTCTGTTATATGATCTTTGTCTTCCTGTACTGTGGGTACAGAGACAGAGAAGGAAGAAAGCTATTTCAGTTCCTCTATTCTCTACACTTCAAGCTCTGTGTGAAGTTTGAATTTGCCAAAGTCAGGCATAGTGCCTGCAAAGCAGCCGAGCAAGAATGTCAGTATTTTTCATCAACACTGCACTGGTGGGCTGGCTCACCTGTCAGTTTGCTTGTGAGGTGACAGTAAGGTACTGAATGTGAGAGTTGTACTATTACCTTATAATTTAACTGTTCTCTTTTGATGCGATTTTCGTGGTGCTGAAGCCCCCCCACCCCCCCCCGACTGCTTTGACAAGTGTGCTATTTTAGCAATGCAGAATGAAACAGAAAGAAAAGAATGCATGGGATGCTTGCTTCATCAGATCCAGGTTTCTCTGTTCCTGTGTTTGAACATGATTTATTCGTGGTTGTTCAGAGACAAAAAAAAAAGGTTAGGTTTTGCTTTTAACCTATGGAACATTGAATGTTCTACTAGTTACACTATAGGTGGGGTACTGTCCATATGACTCAATAAAAGAGGATCTTTCTCTCTTTTCATATTTAAAATGCCATCATTGTAATTGATTTCTAAGTAGATTCCAGATTAGGCTAACCTCTGATGTTTTGTTTTGTTTTTTGAGACAGGGTTTCTCTGTTTAGCCCTGGTTGTCCTGGAACTCACTCTGTAGACCAGGCTGGCCTCGAATTCAGAAATCTGCCTGCTTCTGCCCCCCAAGTGCTCCCAAGGCATGCACCACCACTGCCCAGCACCTCTGACATTTTTCACATTGATGTAGCTAGGCATTTATATATGAAAATAGAAGTCACAACACTTTTATCAACACCTGTACAATGATGTAAACTGGATTTTATATCCCTAATGATTCTGGCCGAGTCCCATACACCAAAGGGTACATAGAAGTTTACACACAACACCAATGGACAGACCAAACTGGACAGAAATATCCCCCAAACCAGCAGCTCTACAGGAAGAACTACAGGCAGCTGAGTAAAACCAGAAGTAGAGGAAGTGGTCATCCCTAGGAAGAGCACACTAATTGGTCGTCTAGTACCAAATGGCTAGCCCCGAAAATGTGCATACAAACAGCTTCATACAGACACAACTGGTTGTGTTTAGGAATTACACCTATGTACACATATGCATGCAATAACAATGTTGATGGAGAGCAAGGAAGGGTTCAGGGGAGGGTTTCAAGGGTGAAAAGGGGAGGGAGAAATGCTGTAATTATGTTGTAATTTTAATAATAATAAACAAAGAAGCACCAATAAAAGGATTTGCTCTTCTTAAGCCCTTCAACTAGATCTAACTGCAATATTTTTTAACACGATGACAATTTTGTGTGTGTGTGTGTGTGTGTGTGACTAAACTGATACTTTTGGATCTTGGACAAAACATTAAGGTAAAAATACTTGTTTTGGCCTAAGTTTATTCAAGGATTTGGCATATGGCTTTGTAGTAGAAAACCTGGGAGGTCCCAGATTCGATCATCAGCCATTAAAGAAAAGAAAGCTGTTTCAGGAACATCTCGTCCCAAAGTCTATAGTTCAGTAGCACTTGGTGATCCTGTGGAAGCCCTGTAGCCATGGCCTGCTGTAGCTTGACTGCTTTTATGCTTTTATTTTGTCAATCTGTTTCTTCCCCTCATGATGACACGTACCATTTGCCTCTATCACCAATTCTTTTTTTTTTTATTTTTTCAAGAAAGGGTTTCTCTGTGTAGCCCTGGCTGTCCTGGAACTCACTCTGTATACCAGGCTGGCCTCGAACTCAGAGATCTGCCTGCCTCTGCTTCCCAAGTGCTGGGATTACAGGCATGCGCCGCCACTGCCCGGTTTTCACCAATTCTTTTGTACCCTAGTTAAGCCAAGTCATTGCTGATGTCTTAGCTGGTTGCAGGAACTACACAAGAACAAAAGTACTATCAAGTTTCTGATCTTTGTGCAAGCTCTGGCTGCACTGCTGGCACAGCTCAAATACTGCAAGTGTTCACCTTTCCAGTGTGCCCCTCCCCCACCACGAACCTTGTGTTGGAGAATAGATGATCAAACCCATGACAAGTTTGAAGCTGTTAAACTGCTGAGCTGGCCTTAATTGAAGTGTGAGAAGAGGTTTTAAGGCAGGTAGACAACATCCTGTTGTTAGGGTGTTCATCTCTCTCTCTCTCTCTCTCTCTCTCTCTCTCTCTCTCTCTCTCTTTTCATACTGGCTGCCCTGGGAGTCAGGTGGCTGATTGTGCCCAGCAAGCCACTGCAGCTGCAACAGCAGCAGCAACATCTCCTTTTTACCCTAGTTCTTCCGCGCCCATTGAAGAGTTTGCTAGGCATGGATGCAGTAACTGTATACCATGGCAAAATCAGCAGGGAGACCGGGGAGAAGCTCTTACTCGCTACGGGGCTGGATGGAAGCTATCTGCTGCGAGACAGCGAGAGTGTCCCTGGCGTGTACTGCCTGTGTGTTTTGTGAGTACATCTTGTGGTGGTGGCAGGCTGCTAGCATGTGTAGCTTGCCCTTTCAGGGGAGGGCTGGGAGGAGTGGCAGAGGGTTACAGCTTTTGGCAGAGGTACCCAGGGAATACAGGCAGCAGGAACTGAGTATTCTTCCAGCTCTTATGTGTGGTCCCAGGGCTCGGCCCGGGGAGATGGTGGGCAGTCCTTATATGTAAGTCCCTCACTGTGGATTTTATCTACTGCATTTCACCAGTGCATTTGTGGCACCTTCAGAATGGGAGGTGCCTAGAATTTCCCTTTACTTTGAGAAAGATCCATACTCTGGACTTGGGCTCTGAGTCCAAGTAGACACCATGATGGTGGAGCCCTGGGATGTTGGACTATTTGTATTCTGGGTCATGAATGAAGGCAAAGGAAGATCTTTCTCTATAATTCTCTACAAATATGACTGAAAATGGTACCCTAAAAGGAAAGCATCTAGAGATGCTTGGAGAAGTGGCCAACCAGGAAATGGAATCCATTACTTACAGAATGCAGCACAGGGAACTCAGAGGCAGACAGATGTGTGTGAGTTTCAGGTAACTAGTCTGGTTTACATGGCTGGCTCCATGCCAGACAGGGCTACACAGTATAAGATCCCATTAAACAACAATAGCAAACAACACTAAAGCAGCGCAGTATTGAAGAGGATGTGTGTGAAAGAGTAGGGGCGCCTTTATGGTGCTGCTGAATTGCCTTGCTTTATAAGAGGGTTGACGAGTTTAAAAACGTGGTGTGTCCCTTAAAAGATAGGACTGACAATAATTTTAAAGAGCAGAGACAGAAAACCCCATTGTAACGATCCCACTTTGATCTTTGCCTAGACTGTTCGCAGCCTCTTGCTCCATTTTGAACCAGGTGCAGCTACATCTTGGCTCACAACCTCCCTGAACGAATTCTACCATAGTCAGACTCTAAAGCTTGTTATCTCAGACTATCAGTCTCTTAGCCCTTGCTTTTAAATGGGTTTTATATTCCAAGGGACTATGAAGATTAAATACCTCAATGTATTTTTGTAAATTTTTAATGTTTTTTAGTGGATATTTTTTATTTACATTTCACATGTTATCCCCTTTCTAGTCCCCCCCCCCATCTTGGAATCCACCCTATCCCATCCTCCCTCCCCCTGTTTCTATGAGGGTGTTCCTCCACCCACCCACCCACTCCGGCCTCCCCACCCTCAATTCCCCTACACTGGGGCATTTATTGAGCCTTCATAGGACAAAGGACCTCTCCTCCCATTGATGCCTGACACAGCAATCCTCTGCTACATATGCAGCTGGAGCCATGTGTATTCCTTGGGTGACAGGTTTAGTCCCTGGGAGCTCTTAAAAAAGAAAAAGTGAACTCAACAAATGTAAGTCTGGTTTATTATTAATTTCGTTTTGGACAAATTATTTCAGTATTCCTTGAGGCAGTCTACAGAAGGACTCAATTCAAGCACTACTGTAAGCAGTATATATATATATGTGTGTGTGTGTGTGTGTGTGTGTGTGTATGTATATGTATATATATGTGTGTATATATGTGTATGTATATGTATATATATATGTGTGTATATATATGTATGTATATGTATATGTATATGTATATATATCCACAAAGCCTCACTCTAGTATAGTCTACATAAAAGCAAAACAAAATTGCTTGGTAGTAAGTTATATACATGATGATACACTGCAAAAGTTTGAAGTACTCTCTGGGCTAGGAAATAAAGATTAAATTAAGGTTGGTGTGAGAGGATTGTCATTGTATATTGATTTTTTAAAAAAAATGGCCAAGACTTATTTTTGGCAGTTTTCAGATCATGCTAAATACATTTATCATAAAGGCTTCAAGGTAGATATATGGAAAAATAATTTTTTTGTGCTGGGGACAGAATCCAGGATTTTATATGTGCCTTAAAAATGCTTTTTTACTAAGCTAGACACCAAGTCCTGGGCTTGGACCTTTATGTTCCCAAGTGGAACCCTAAGAAGGGCTAGGAAAGCCAGTGACAATCCTTGGGGTTTTTTCCTTGTTAAAAGATGAAGAATGGCGAGTGAAATGGACTGCTTTGGGCAGACTGCTAATAGAGGCAGTATGCTCCTTAACTAAAAGGGCTCTCTACTCAAGAGTTTACACCTTCTGTTCAACATCACAGCTCTTGATCATTCCCACAAATGTAAGTGCCCTCTCTTCATTGCTATCCCATTTCTTTTATTCAAGGAACTTTACACTTACTAATTTAAGCTTGTTTACTTATATATGGGCTCTATCACAGAACTACCTTTATGAAGGAGCAAACATTGTCTCCAGGACCAGGACCATATCTTGGTACATCATAGGCATTCGGCAAACAATATGGAATGAGACAAACTGCTCAGGCAGATTGTACTCTTCATTATGAAGAGCATCTGGCTGCCAAGAGGCCAGGGTGGGGGCTGTAGGAAGCCACTCAAGTTCTCTGGGGCTTCACCTTACATCCATGTAAAAGAGAAACCTGCTATTTCCTTTGTTATAAAAGATGGTTGTAAGTGAAATCTTAAAGAGAAGAAAGCTTAGTGTTCGGGCATGTAGGCCGGAAGCACGTAAGGAAATTCTCAGCCTTCAGGTTTTCACTGACCAGGCCTGCTGTATAAATGTAAGGTGTTTGTTTGTTTGTTTTGTTGCTGTCGACTAACTTCTCTTTGATAACCTCTTCCTATGAAAACAGAAGTGGAGAATTTTCCTCCAGTCTTTAGAGACAAGGGAAGAGACAAGACGAATGCTTTCCTTGCCTTTGATCAGTGCTTCAGTTGTATTTTTTTTGAACTGAGTGTCCCTTTTGCTACCCACATTTTATTCTCTTACTAGCACTATGTGGTCCGTGCAAACATTGCTTGCTCAAAATACTGATTCATAGGATGTAGAGTAGAAAGGAAAAATCATATATGCATGAAAAAGCCTACAGGAATGGCTGTTTACTCAGAGCCAAGAAGCTTTGTGTAAACTTCAGTTTACTCGATTTTTATTGTAGGGTTCAAACTATGCTTAATATTGTACTTTCAAACGATAGGTGACTTTTTCCCATATTAAATCTCAGTCACATAGGACCTTTTTTCCTGTTAGGTTTTCAAAAATAGAATGTTTCAAACATTGTAAAAGTCTTCCATTTCTAGGATTGCTACCCTTCATTTAAAACAAGAAGCTTTTCTTCCAGTTGTTTGCTCTAAATAAGATTACAATTAAAAGAGTCCATCAAAATCGTCTTTTATGCTTATTTGGGATATAAAGTTGGAAAACAATGGAATTTAAGGAAAAACTCATCTATAATATTATGACTTAAAAACAACTACTATTAAGTTTTAAATAAAATTTCTTTAGCACTAATAAAATGAATATTTTTGAGCACGTACATCCTTTATTACATTTTGCTGCAATTTCCACTTAGTATGAAAAACGCTGACTCATATGCAATATTTTCATGAATAAATTCAAGGCATTATCATTTGAAAGCTGTATGTTAGTTCAGCTAAGTTGTAAATGAGCAATATTTTCCTGGAATAATTTCTTCTTCTACTGTTCATTGGCTAATTTTGTTTTTGGACGATTTTGTACATATACAACAACCTCTTATTTTGACAACTGAATCATTCAATACTTTAAGTTATACATTCTACATATCATCATATATTTTTGTCTAAATGAGTATTCTAGTTTATATGTGTGCTTTCTCTTACCAATGAGCATTCTTGTTAAAAATAATTCCCTTTGAAATTTGATGTCTAATTTTTATTTTATTATATTTACAGTCTATTTTTCATATTTTAGCTTTTGTTAGTGGCACTAAGTGTTTTCTATGAGGTTGTTGAACTATTTTTCTCCATTTGTGAACTGGCTAGTTATATACTTTTATCACTTGATGATTTGGATCTTATTGCTTTACACACTCACACACACACACACACACATGGACACATCTTAGCGTGTTGTAGATATCCTTTATCAGTTTAGTGTTTGTTATTTAATACTTTTAGCACTAAAATGATCACACAGTTTCTTCAGGCTTGATTTTTTCTCCTTTCCTTCTCAACTTAGAAAATCTTTTCTCCTCTCCAGATGCATAAAACTCCACTTTTTTTTAAATATGTAGTTTTATTAATTTATATTCTACTCCTTAATTTCATTTGAATTATTTTATTTCTATGTGCATAAAAGATCTAATTTGATTTGTTTCCAAGTGGTTTTCAACTGTCCAACATAATTTACTAAAAAGAATTTCCACTTTTCATTTGTTGGGTCACTTTACCAAAAGCTAAATAAATAACTGAATAGTTATTATATGGTTTTTGTTCTTTGACTATTTGGTCCAATTGATCTATTTGTATGTATATTAATTGAATTAGTGTGCCATACTTTTCAAACATATTCAAAAGTTATTATTATTCTTTTCTACTGGTTCTTTGTGATGAAATCTAAAATAATTCTGTTAAGTTAGATCAAATGAACATCAATACTAAATTAAGGAAAAAGTATCATCTTTAGAGAATTAACTCTTTTCAAAGATATGGTGTAAGATTTTATTCTCTTCTTTTCTTCTGGGTATACCAAGTTTCTTTTATTGAGGTACATATTATACCCTCACAAGTTTTCACTTTTCACTCTAAGATAGATAGCCACATCCCTGGATTGGCTCACAAAAGGACAACTAAATATTTTTAAAATAAGCTTGAAAAATATCATATATGCACAATTAGCATATCTCTGTACATAGCTGACTTTATGCTTCTCTGATGAAAGATTTGGAAGAAGAAGTGCATTTATAATTCTTTAGCCTTGAAGACACAGAATGATGTCATTGTCATATATGTCTTTGGATAAAAGAGTTATCTTTCTGTCCCCTTTTAGGGGGTGGAATTGATTACATTTTTTTCTCTGATAGTGTGCTTAGCTCCTTCCAGCACTATGGATTAGCCTATATAGATGAAGCTTTCATGCCTGTACACAGAACATGTGTTCTGTGCCTCAAGTATGCGGTGTCTTCAGCAATAGGGTCTTACTGTCAAGTTCTGGAGGGTAATCAAGAGCATTGGCAATGGCCTGTAATGGTGGTCTATGGAACCTCATTGACCAACAATTCAAAAAGTCATAATCTACTTTTCCTGGTACTAGGAATTCTATTTGGTAACACGTGATGTCTAGTGGTTGCCCTGTTGTAGAGTAACTCCACTTTAACAATTTTTATACATGTGTACATTTATTTATTTTAGTAAACATCTATGTTAGTAGGTTTACAAATGACCTTTTAGAGAGGGTTTTACTGTTATTTATCTTTCTCTGAATTCTGTCTTCTTCCCAATTTAACCCTTCCTGTTCTAGTATTTCTTTTTCATTCCTTTTCAAGTCTTGCATACTTATGCATCCCCTCTCTCCCTCCTTAAAAGCAGCCACCCGTGATCCCTGACCTCTATGGGTATTCCAAATGAAACACACACATCTCAAGACTCAAAGCTAACAATCACAAATGCGAGAACACACATGACATTTGTAGGTTCTCTCAGAATGGCTGGATCCAGTTCCATCTACTTACCTGCAAATTTCATAATTTCATTTTTGTTGATAGCTGAATATCGCATTCCATCAGTAAACATATCACATTTTTGTTATCCATTCATCAGGTGAAGGGCATCTAGGCTCTATTTTTTAGCTATTGTGCACAGAGCAGCAACAGAAATGACTGAGCAAATATCTCTGAAGCAGATATGGAGTTCTCTGAACTGGAAATAAAGTGCCCACCACACAACTGAATTCAAGAAGTAGAGGCTATGTAGGACAATGAAATCCCAGCATTTTCAGTTGTAATAGTAGGGAGCAGCATGGATAGGAAAGCCTTGCAATGGATTTAAGATCATAAAATTGAATGAGAAATCGCACTTCAGTTCTCCTCATTTTAAGTTCCTCATTTAGTTGCCCACGTAGTTATGTATTTATGTGTGTGTGGTATGTTTGTGTGTGCGTACATGTATGTTGGTTCTCTCCTTATTCCGTGTGGGTCTCAGGCATTGTAGAGTCCCATTGAGTACCCATTGTAGTATGCATTGAGACATCTTACTTGCGGAGATACCTGGGGTTTTTGTTTTTTTGTTTTTTTGTTTTTGTATTTTTTCCATCTTTTTTTTATTGATATATTTTTAATTTACATTTCAAATGATTTTCCCTTTTCTGTGTCCCCACTCCCCCACAAGTCTCATAAGCCCCCTTCTCTCCCCCTGTTCTCCCACCCACCCCTTCCCACTTCCCCGTTCTGGTTTTGCTGAATACTGCTTCACTGAGTCTTTCCAGAACCAGGGACCACTCCTCCTTTCTTTTTGTACCTCATTTGATGTGTGGATTATGTTTTGGGTATTCCAGTTTTCTAAGTTAATATCCACTTATTAGTGAGTGCATACCATGATTCACCTTTTGAGTCTGGGTTACCTCACTTAGTATGATGTTCTCTAGCTCCATCCATTTGCCTAAGAATTTCATGAATTCATTGTTTCTAATGGCTGAATAGTACTCCATTGTGTAGATATACCACATTTTTTTTGTATACCACTCCTGGGCATATATCCATAAGATTCTTCAGCATGCAATAAGGATACATGGTCCACTATGTTCATAGCAGCCCTATTTGTAGTAGCTAGAAGCTGGAAAGAACCCAGGTGTCCTTCAATGGAGGAATAGATATCTGGTTTTGAAGTTCTACCTGGTAAGTTTATTACTGCCACATCTTCACAGAAACCTTGGTCACTAAAAACATTTTGGTTTTTCTAGGTGGAATTTATTAGTGGTAGAATGAACACAAAGGCCATACTGGTATTACATTTGTTACACATCAACCACAAAATGGGCAATTCACAGACAAAATATGCTAAAATCTGACTCTGGTTAGCAATGTACAATTGAAGCCTCAAGGTTAGTCTGAAGTTGCCATTTAGTTTAGATGTAGAGGAAGTCTGCTTGACTTGTTAGCCACCCTCGCATCCCACGGAATCTTGGGCTCTCCTCAGCTGATTTCTTTTCAGCTACCTCTCCTGCCCTGTCTCCAGCAGAATGTTCTAGCTCTGTCTTTACAGACTCATCCTTTTTGTGGAGAATTATGGTTCTGAAATTGCCATTAAGACCAAAATGTTCATTGATTTCCACTAATCTAAGAAATGCATCACACAATGAGGATTAAGAGTCAATATCTTCCTTCAAAATCCTCTGAGCACACAGTATAACTCTGTTTTTTTTCTTCTTTTTTTTTTAAAGTAAAATCTTTCAGGTTTTTTTTTTTTTTTTTTTTTTTTTTTTTTTTTTTTTTTTTTTTTTTGGTTTTGGTTTTGGTTTTGGTTTTGGTATTTTCGAGACAAGGTTTCTCTGTGTAGCCCTGGCTGTCCTGGAACTCACTCTGTAGACCAGGCTGGCCTCGAACTCAGAAATCCACCTGCCTCTGCCTCCCAAGTACTGGGATCAAAGGTGTGTGCCACCACTGCCCAGCTACGATTATTTTCGTATTTATGCTAGAAGATGATATTGGATCACATTACAGATGGTTGTGAGCCACCATGTGGCTGCTGGGAATTGAATTCAGGACCTTTGGAAGTGCTGAGCCATCTCTCCAGCCCCTGTAACTCTGCCTGTTATGTAGTAATTTTTTGTTAAGTTCTTCAAATTTTCTTTTGCCCTGGATTAACAAGGGGGTGGTGGGAAGAATAGGATTGTTACATAGTTTTACCAGTAGTCTGGATAGTCAATGACTTTAGATTGTACTGGAAATTCATATCCACTCCAAAAGAACAAAGTTTGGACAACAGAAAATTATCAACCTCTTGAAGGAGAATACAGTTTTAATAATGAAGACTTTGTATGTATGTTACTATGGATGTAATATATTTGCTTAAAATTTAGTTACAGCAGGTATGGTGACTCCTGCTTGCAATTTCATCACTTAGTAGGTGAGGTATGAGGATCACCATGAGTTTGAAGTCACTCTGACCTGTATAGTGAGTTCCAACAAAGCACTGAACGCCCCTCAAAATCTGTTTCATAATCCTGCCTTACAAATGTTGTATGTATTTGTAAACGTTTGTGTAAATATATCATGCAAAGGAGACTATGGGAATTAGCTTGCATTATTTGCACTGTGAATATAGAAGTCAGATATACTTACAGCTTTTCTTTTAAGAAGTTCTTTGATTGGCATCCAGAAAGTTGGCGGCGGGTTTGTTGGTTTGAAGCAAAGTCCTACCCACCATACTGACCCACTGAGAACTTAAGAAACAGAGTGGCTTTGTACCTGCCCATTACTAGTCTGAACACCTTGAAACCTATGAAAGCACAGGGGGGAGCTTTAGATGAAACAAAGTCAAATTTTAGAATCAGCAATGAATAAAACACACTTCTTGTATGTGTTACTTACAAAAATAAATTAACAACAACAATTTAAACACTCCACTGTTTTAAATTGTAAATGCTGGGCTTATGATCAATTTCAAAAAGCATCTCAGTGGGAGAAGGAAGTGAAAATTGATCCATTTTTTGATTTGTTTATATTCATAGAGGAAGTCAGAAGCATATAGCAATTAAAAAAAAAGAACTACTTTTTTTTTCTAATTTGTGATTAACAAAGGCACAGTATTCACAGCTTCTCTCAATTCAGTATTTTTAGATTCTATTCATAATTGAGATCTTGTACTATTTGTCTTTCTGTGCCTGTATTATTTCATTTAACATAATGTCTGTCCTTCAGGTTCATCCCTATTGTCAAAAATAGAAACATTTTCATTAACTTTGAATGGTATTCAATTACATGTATATTTTAGGATTTGTTTTTCAGTCATTAATAATTAGCACATATTGTACAAAAATATGTTTATTATATTAGCTTCTTAATGTAGAATATATTTTAAACATATTTGCCCCATAACCCATTTCATCTTCTCTTCTTCTGGTCTTTTTCCTCAGTTAGTTCATGTCTGTGTCTTTGTCTTAAACTCTAGATCCCTCATATGAGGTGCACAACGTCTCTATCATACTTCCTTCATCCATCATTCATCCGGTCTTGTACACTAATGTTGCTTTCTTATCTTTTCTATTGTAAACAGTCTTACACTGAACAGGGAAGCAAAGACTCTTCAACATAATGACCTCATTTGGATATATGCCCAGTCATTTTATTGCTGAGTCATGCTATTTTTTTTATTTTTTTTTATTTTGTGACGAACCACCTTCCTGTTTTCCATAATGACTTTACTAATTTGCATTCCCACCAACAGTGTACAAGTCTTCTCTTTCTCCACACCCTTGTAATACTCACCTTTCATATTTTTGATGAGAGCCACTTGAATGAGTGTGGTTTCAATTTGCATTTCTCCAATGATGAATGATACAGAATTTTTTCATATATTTTTTGGCCCATTTTATATATATATTCTTTTGTGAGAAATCTGTTCAAATCCTTTGCCAATTTTCAATCAATTTGGTTTTTTTATTGAGTTTTTTTTCAAATCTTTGATATTTTGGATACTAAGGCTTGCCAGGTTGGTGGGTTGCAAATGCCTTTTCCATTCAGTAGGTATGTTTCTAATTCTATTGATTAGTTCTCTGCCTGTGAAGAATTATTTTATTTTGATGTAATTTTTATTTCTACTTTAATCATATACATTTTTGAGGGAATATCTAAAACCTATTCTCTTATTCTGATTAATGTTTATTTCTTTGGAGTAGTTAGGTTAATTTTACTTTACTATTAAAAACTCATTTTTTCTTTCAACTTATTTCCTTAGAGTGTATGATAATAAGCACGTTTATTTCATTAAAGATACGTACAATTTTATGGCTTTTATTAACACTTATTGCTTTTTCCTATAACAGTGATTTCCTACAGACAGAGCATGTATGTTGTTTTAAAAAGCATATTTTGTGGTTAAAAGCATTTGATGCTCTTCCAGAGGATCTGAGTTTGGTTCCCAGCACCCATATCTGTTGCCTCACAAACGTGATCTTAGGAATGTAGTCTGAGTTGTTCTGCTTTGGATTTCTCCTTTCCATGGCATATTATTGTGAATGTCATCTATAGAGGATGATTGATTAGTAAGTTATATGACTGAAAATAGAAGTCACACACTTCTGGTTTATTTGCGAGAAAAGTTTGTTCATTCAGAATTCAAGGGCTTGGGGTGGGGGAAATGGTTAATATCAGATACTTAATTATGAGAAAATGTATGTGCCATTGACATCAACTTGTTTGGAGACTGAAGAAGGTAAGAGCTTTTGAAGTGGTACTCAGGTTCCTGCTGCTTAACCGAAAGTGAGATAAGATCAGATTCGTTAGGAAACAATTTTCAAAACATACTCATTTATTTTGATTAAATGAAGCTGAATGATGGTAAAGAAATATACCCATTGTGTAATTTAGAGGCCCAATGCTTTAGAATCTGGAAGAGAGCTTGCTTACCATTTTGCTTAAATTGTTGAGTTTTTTTTGTGTATATACATGTATAGGTATGTGTACACGTGCTTGTAGGGATGTGTACACGTGTGTATGGAAACCAGAGAACAACTTCAGGTGCTAGCCCTCGGGAGTTGTTCATCTTAACTTTTGGAGATGGGTACTCTCACTTTTCTGGAGCTCACCAACCTTGGTAGGCTGGCTAGCCAGTGAGGCTGAGGGATCTGCCTGCTTCTGCCTCTTCAATGTTGGAACTACAAGTGCAGATTGCCATGCATAGAATGTCTTTAGGGGCTTGAACTCAGGTCATCTGGTCTATACACAAACACTTTACCAACTGAGTTATCATCTCCCAAGCTCTAGTGTTGAGATTTTAAACATTGCTTTTTCTATGTCATCACCCTTAAAGTTACTGTGAATTATTCCCATTAATTGCTTCCCAAAGGGAAAAATAGAACTAGGGGCCCTGCTTCCATTTCCATTTTTCTGGATAGTTTTTATAGAAAGTCCCTTGAAACATGCTTCAAGTTCCCATGCTGAAAAACAGAAATCAAAGCTCTTGTCTTGTTCCCTGTTGAATACTTACTGAAATTGGTGTGCCTTAAGATAGGTTTCAATGACTTAAAAATAAGACCTTACCAGGAAAATAGTTTATTCAGCATATTACATATAAGCACATAGTAAGTTATTTTATATATGATTTGAATCCTCTTTTGGTAAATCTGTTACAAAAATAAAAGATTTGTTTTGTGATCACACGAACATTTAAATTGGCCTTTTGTCTAATTTCCCAAGTCAAATGAACCCGATTAGAGTGTTTTAAATGTCTTTTGTAGTTCGTTATGTAATTAGTGCTGATGGGTATTGACAAAAGGAATCACAATTTAATTTGAATATTTAAAGGCTTTTTAATTCGAAAGGGACTTAATGCCAATGTAAGCAATGACCTAAGCATAGCCTTTTCTTTGTAAGATTTTAGTATCATCTGCTCTTTTAAGTTTAAACACAGTGATTGAAACAGTCTTTAATATATTTCCTAACCCAGGATAAATATTGATCCAATCCTGTGCCTAAAAACAACAGAAAATATCTTAAATGGGACCATGATTATTTATATTTAAATTCAAAATTTGTTTGAAATTTCAGCATTTCTACTAGGGAAATATTTATTAAGAAAACTATGAAAGGTTAGAGAGATGGCGCAGTGGTTGCAAGCACTGGCTGCTCTTCCAGAAGAGCGGGGCTTGGTTCCCAGAGCCCATGCAGTGCCTCCCAACTGTCTGTAGCTCCAGTTCTGTGGGAGCCAATGCTCTCTTCTGGCCTCCATGGGCATTGCACACATATAATTCACAGACATAAATGTAGGCACAAAGATCAAACACACATAATATAAAAATGGAATAAATCCTTATAAAAAGGAAAGTAATGAAATGTTCAGTACACTGATTACCAGGGAAATAAAATGACAAGATTATTCCATCACTCTATTAAAAATAAATGAGTAAACAACAAATAAATAATAAAAGCTATTATCAAAGAAAGTAAAGTTAACAAGTATAAATGAGGATGTGGGAAAGGGGAAACATTACACATTATTTACAAAAATGTAAATAGGGCATTCATTTGGAATATTCCATATTCAATATGGAAAACAACACAGAAGATCCTCAAACCAACCAGAACTACCACATTATTCAGTTATCCACTCCTGAGTATGCATCCAAAGAAAATGAAACCAGTATGTTGGAGAGATAGTTGAACTCTCAGATTCATTGCAACAGTACTTATGAAAGCCAAGAAATGGAAATAGCATAAGGATCCAACAATGGAGGAGTGAGCACAGAAAAGGGAGACATAAACAGACTGGAAGTCTGTTCAACTGTAGAGAGAATGAAATCCTGTCATTTGCAAAATGTAGATATAACTAGAAGTCATTATGCTAAATGAAATAAGGCAGACACGGAAAGTCATGTAACCACGTGTTTTTATTCATATGTGGAATATAAGAAAATCGTCCCCATGGAGATTGAGAGCAGTGTGTCTGGGGAAAGCAGGAGAGGTATAGGACAGGGGATTGCTGAGCAGCGGGCACTAAGTGTTTTGCTTTCTGTTGTGCTCAACACAGTGACTTAAAGCAACTTGAGGAGGAAAGGGTTATTTCATCTTCCAGGTTAAAGCTCATTGTTGAGGGAAGTCAGGGCAAGAGTCCAAGGCAGAGAGACATAGGAAGTAAAGCAGAAACGATGATAGAATGCTGCTCACTGGCTTGTTCACAGTGCCTTGCTCAGCCTGCTTTTTAAATATAATTCATACAAGGGTAGCAGCACCAGCAGTGGGCCGGGCTCTTCCACATCAATCATTAATCAAGAAAATGCCTACACAGACCACTGTGATAGAGTCATTTTCATAATTGAGGTTTCCTCTTCTCAAATGACTAGCTTGTATCAAGTTGACAAGAAACTAACCAGCACAGTGAAGTAGGAACCAAAATGTTTGATTTGTTTATGCACACATGATAGATAAAAATAAAAATGGGTTGTACATACACAAACTAACAAAACTACAGCTGCAACACTTTGAAGAACTGGCCCCACACTTTGCCTTGGCAGCACAGTAGAGCTCAACCTGGTAGCAGGGCTCAGGTGAGCAAGCTCTGAGGGCATGAGAGCAGAAAAGCTGGCTGTGTCTCTTGCCTGGGCAAGGCAGGAGGGCTAGTCCTAGTGGCATAGCACAGGATTGCTGGTGGCATGACCTATGTAACTTCCACCCAGGTCCAGATCCAGGTTCAGAATTACGGGCACATATTACCACACTCGAATGCAGATCCCTCTTTTATAACATATTTTCACCCCTATTTTATGTGTGAATGTTTGGCCTGCATGTGTGCATGTGCACCATACATTTGCTTGGTGTTCATGGTGGTTACAAAAGGAGCATTGGGTATCCTGGAACTGGAGTCACAGATGGTAGTGAGCTACGATGTAAATGTTGGGAATTGAAGTTGGGTTGTCTGCTAGAGTCAAAAGTGTTTTGAACTTTTTAGCTATCTCTCTAGCCCCATAGAGCATTAAGTGCCCACCACCATTCTATTCTGTATTTCTTTGAGGTCAACATTTTAGCATCTTCATGTAATGGAAATAGGTACTTTTTGGGTTTTTTTTTTTTGGTTTTCTGTGCCAGAATTATTTGATATCCTATCCTCCAGTTTTATTTATATTGTTGTAACTAGCAGAATTCAATTATTTTGAAGGCCGGATAGCATTCAATGTTAAAGTATTCCTTGTTAAAATTCAATTACTATTACTGCTATACTGTGATGTTATACAATGGTATAGCAATAGTATATTACTATTTATTATAATAGTAATAGAAGAATAATTGTATTTTATAGCACAATATGATTACTTTAATAATTAATACTATCAGTATTACTGTTAATTTAATTGGCTCTTATTTCAGTCAACCACTTTTAGCTTAAGACTGTATATTTAAAAAACAGTAAGAGTCTGATTTGTTAATGGTGTTTTATAATTTATGATTATTTTGTCAGTGAAGCAAGTCTATAGCTTCTTTTTGTCTAGTCTCTCTACTAGACAAATACTTAGGTATATTAATCCACGCTAAGTTAAACAAAAAAAATCACTGGAAACTATAATTGGCCTAAAATAAAATGTAAGCAAATTAAATCTGATTGCTTTGCTTCCTGCGAGTGCCAGGAAGCTGTCCATGAACATTCAATATATATATGTATATGTATATGTATATATATGTATGTATATATATAACTTTTTAGATAAAAGATCAAGTTTAGAGCATTCATTGTCCTTTCAGAAACTATTAGTAATGAAATATACTCTTTCACAGGTATCAAGGTTACATCTACACATATCGAGTGTCCCAGACAGAAACAGGTTCTTGGAGTGCTGAGGTACTGCTCTTTTATTTATTTTTGCTTCTCTGGGTATCAGAAAAGTGCTTGAAATCTAGGTTTGTTTAAAAAAGAGAAGTCATACCATACACTACCAAAATATTAATCATATTTAAATCACTAATGCTCAATTCTATAGTCATTGATGGTTCATTTAGAAGTCTTGACAAAATTTTGGTTCCAGATCTATTTATCCACCACTGTGTGAAGTAGGATCATTTAGAAAAATGAAGAAATTTGAAGGATCATGTGTAACTTACAGTGTCTTCACAAACTTTTAGAAAGCATATAATAATAATAATAATAAAACAAAAATGATACAAACTTAAAAAACTAAAAAAAGAAAGCATATAATAAATGATATTGATGCACAGATTGTTTCTGTTGTGGGTAAAAGCAAACAAACTGGGATTGCTTTTTCCTACTAGTTATTAATTTCCCTTTTGGAGATCTAACAGGGAATTATACTATAGTGTCAAATCCTGGACCACGTCAAATGCATCCAGACCCCATGTGTAGTTCTTCTTATAGTCACTTCTGATGGAAGCAGTTTGTAAAATGTGTCTACAGACATTTATTAAGAGGACTCATTTCAAGGAGTATAGGGCATTGCAACTAAAGCTCTTAGCTGTAGAGATGGACATACAGTGAGCATCCAAAAATGTGCACTACGGAAAACTTCTCAACAATATAATTGTGTGTTATCTAGTGCAAAGTTACCAGGCACAAGAGTTTGAACAGAGACATTTTCAAACATCCAGGCAATTGCTGCTGCTCTGTGTGCATAGGCAAAATTTTCAAAAGAGCCGTAAAAGAGCCTCTGGATAGTTGGAATAGAGAAGAGAGAAAATTGTAGTTTTTATTTAATAAAAATATTCTTTGTGAATTTCAAACATATATACACAATGAAATTCTATCTGCTATTGTAGTGGTTTAAAAGGATATTTTATAGAATCACAGTTCTCTTCCATCTTGGGACTCCCTGGGAAGGGGGTTGCAGAAAAGGAGGAGGAGGAGGTGAGTGGGAGTACTTCTGGGTACCTATCTTGGCTTCAATGGGTAAGATCCCTTTAGTTTTCCTTATGAACTAGGACTTTGAATAACGTTTATTCAGAACGAAGGTTTCTTATGACTTTGAAATATTTGGACACCACTGTGTCAGTCCAAAAAAATATTTAAATCTTTCTATATAACAGGGTGGTATAGAACAATCCATCTCAGGAATCAATTCATGATTCTACAGCTGTGGTTTTCAAATCTTAGGATTTAGTTGGTTTCTGACCTTATAATAGTACATTCTGAAAGTAAAAATGCTTCACAATGATCTTTTGAAAGCATAGATGTTAATATCAATGTCTACTAGTAACTTAATAAATCTGTCAATTTAAAGAGTAATAAAGTCTGAACAAAAGTTTTAAGAATGTCTTACAAATTTGTCAGTAAAAGCAAAGTATAAATTACAAGCATTTGAATTATCAAAACAAATTAGAATATATTCAAGTATACTGCTAACTGATTAATTGGTTAATTTTATATTTTAAGTTTTATCTTTAACTTTCAGGTTCTTAAAAATAGGATGAAGGATGAAATACAGGGTCTCATGGATTTTAGGCAACTGCTGTATCATTGAATAATATCACCAAATAATTTTCTTTTTTATTGCCATCTATTCGCTGTTCATAGTAATGCGTTTCATAAAACAAGTTTATAATATCCTTTGATTATGTTCCTTAATATAATACTATATCCCTTTGTGGCCATGTTGTTATTTTGTGTCAGGATAATTATTACAGTGAACTATCCAAGGGAAAATCAGTACTAATTCTAATGAAAACTATACTTCTTGAACAAATGTATCACTTCAAATTAATAAGCAATTTAATTTATCATGAAGAATAGTTAGGTATAACTGATACATATAATCTTTTTCTCCTCAAGAAATATCCTTCAGATGAGCAATAGAAAATTTTAATGGAGAGCCTTTGATTTTTTGACTTAAAAATCAGTTTTTTGAGAATTTTGTACACTATATTTTGATTGTATTTGCCCAACTCCTCCCAGATCTACCCCTCCCTCTTTCTTCACCCTCCTTTGTATGGTCCTGTTTTTTTTTTTTTCTAATTCTGTCAGTGCAGTTTGTGCTACCCAAATATTCCTGGATGTGTGGCCTTCCACTTCTACTTACTAGGGGTTTATTCTCTTAAAGAAAACTTGATTTTTTCCTGGTAGCTATTAATTGCCAATAGTTCCTTGGCTAGAAGTGGGACTCTGTCCTTAATTCCTCTCTCCATGTTGGGCTTTGATCTACCTTCGGCTTGGACAAGTCTTGTGTGTGCTGTTATAACTACTATGAATTCCTATGTGAAGCTGTCCTAGTGTATCTGGAAGACACTGTTTCCGTGGAGTTATCCACCACCTTCTGCCCTTAAACTCTTCACCTCTCTTCCTCAGTGATGCTTAAGCCTTGGAAGGAAGGGATAGGATAGGAATTCTTAGACATGATTTATAATTTGTTTTCTCCCATTTTACATATAACATCATATCACATTGTTGCATATATGTAATCATTTTAAGAAGCAAGGAGAGGGCTTATTGAGCATAAATATCCTTATGTTTTCTGATTGGACCCTTCTTATTTAATAATGCTGTAATTATTTGCACCAGGAGTTCAGACAATTGGCATGGGTTATCCCCAAATGTGAAAGAGGTAAAAACATCTTTGTTTTCTGTAATGTGTATTACATTTTTTTTCTGTCTACAACATTTGCCTTCTTGTTAAGGTGAATATTAAACTAGTGCATATTCTCAGAACTTATGCTACCTGACTGGAAGAAATTTCTCCAGAATGCATTGAAGACCAGGTGTGATTTAAAACATTTCTGTGAATAACTAAGAGGTGACAGTATGGGAAATACACAGATCTGAACAAGAAGTGAATTCACTGGCAGGATAGTGTTGTCAGTGGTGATTTTTGTGTGTGATAAATGTCTTTCCAAAATTTGGTAAGTGGTACTGTACTACATTTTAGGAAAACAAAAACATTTTAGTTTGACACACAGTAAGAAAAAGTCATGTCAGTTGCTTTCTAGCCTCTGTGAATAGACCATTTGAAAGCTAGGTGAGCCTATGATAGAGATTACATTGAACCTTGAATCTATGGATTATACAAGACAAATAAGAATGTTTTCCATTTTAGGAAGAATACTGCTGAGGATATTAACATTGTCCTTGGAGATTGAATTTATGATATGTTGTTGATTATCATTTGTTAATGTATATGTTGTCAGCAGTGCATTATTAAATCTTACTGTTCTCTCCCTGCCAGTTTCTGTGCCTTTGGGCCTTTCTGCATAGTTGGTCATCAAGAGATCCTTAGCTAGTAAGCAAATTACTTATTGGCCTAAGCCAAGCATCATAAATTAGGTCTGTCATTTGCTAAAGCAACACTGAATCTCAAGTTCAAATTGTTTCTATATGTCCAGTGCTATCAGTCTTCTCTGTCAGCATGGAAAATCAAGTGTTAACTATCAGTCCCTGTAGAAATGATGCCTTTGTTGAAAATACTTTTATAAATGACAAAAATTTAGTCTAAATGAAGTTTGGTTTTGAAATGTTTCCACTCTTGGTAAATATGTACAAAATATGTTTTTCCTCTGGCTGGTGACCTCAGCTTCACTAGAGACTTCTTGGTCTAGTCCTAGTCTGAAAGGAATGCAGCAACAATTCTGCTGCTTCTGATCATCTGTGTGACCACATACCTGCTTATGAATTTACTTTATGTAAGATGATTTGTTAACATGTTTGTGCCTGTGGAATGAAAACAGTAGAAAGAGTCAATATGTATCTACCAATCCGTGAGGAAACAGTGCAGGTGAGAGATGGGAAAGTGTTTGTAAAGACCTAAGGTAGTATTTTGTAGCAATTGCATGCCTTTGTAGTTTGGAAGGTCTACCTTGGAGCAAAAGGACTATTCCCAAGCATGGCTACTGCAACAATGGCCTTGTTATTTTTAGATGAGGCCTCAACAGAAAGTTAGGAAGGTCTTCTGATCCTACGGATAGAGATGGGTGGGAAATGGTTTCTTTCTTTGAGAGTGTCCAGGTGGGCACTAATTTACAGAGAACAAGACCATCTACAGGCTCTGTACTGAAAAAGTCCTTGCTTCAAAGTAGGACGTGAGTGAGAAGAATTTGGGATAGTCTCTTATCTCTAGCTTATGGTCTAGTTGACAAACGTCTGTGTGCCAGGCTTCATGTTTTCTCATTAAATGCTGAAAACCAAGCAGTTCCCATCTCAAAAGCCGTCCAGATGGAATATCTGAAAAACAACTTTCTAAAAAATATAATAAAATAGAAAGAAAAAAAAACCAAGAGTAGTCATTGTTCAGTTGCTCATAGCTATTTTATTTTATGTAAAATGACAGTAGAGTTGGTGCCTAAAGCTTGCCTCAAAAGCTTTGTGGGGAGTGTTGCTTTCAGGCAGCGTCTTTGTGAGAGCACAGATGTCAGGGAATGAATACACTCCTGGCAGCCACCTGTTAAATGTGATCTCTTTAAAAACTAACAAATATATAAATAAAGGTGACCTTCTATAGCCTTTCATTTTCATGTCATAGAGGAAACCTTGTCACGGCGTAGCGCTGACAGTGAGAACAATTGGGGAAAGGATCACAAAATTTACAGGAAGGGTGAGTTAGTATGGCTTATGATGTAGAAAAGTATGCATGATAGCCAGCCATGCATTTACATGTATCATAGCAGTCAGTTTTTAATTTTCTGTGTAGTATTTTATATTGCGAAATGTTGATAGGTGATAGGTTGTTAGTTGTTTTAGTTGCTAGGGCTTTTTGTTAATGACCTGTAGGTTCTTTGCATATATATATATATATATATATATATATATATATATATATATATATATATATATGTTTAACTGCATCTTCTCTGTTACTGAATTCATTGTGGGTAATGGCCTGTACACCCTTAGAGGTTCGGGATGTATGATGGGTAGCAGTCAGGAAGGGCAGGGCTGTGAGCAAGAGCTTGTACGAACTAATTCTACCCTTGGGAGAGCTGAAATGACAGCTCATTAGCTCCTCTTGCAGGGAAATGCAGCCAAGCAAAGTAAGCTCTTCTGGATGTTGTTTTGCTTTCTTCCTTATGTTTTCAAATATTTGAGCAAGTTGCACAAATGTTACCTCTCAGCGTCCTTCTCACATCTTATAGGTCTTTTTTTTTTTTGAGCATTAGGAGGCAAATAAATAATGGTTTTGGTCTTTTATTTTCCAGACAGCACCTGGGGTACATAAAAGATTTTTCCGGAAAGTAAAAAATCTCATTTCAGCATTTCAGAAGCCAGATCAAGGCATTGTAACGCCTCTGCAGTATCCAGTTGAAAAGTCCTCGGCTAGGAGTCCACAGGCTACCACAGGTGTGCCTAGCTGCCCAGTTTGAAAGTGTTGGAGAGTGTTTCAGGGTGGGGGTGGGGGTGGGGGTGGGGGTTGAGGTCAACCTATTCATACCCACATCCTAAACAGGAAGACATAAGAAAAATGCAGCAAGGAGGTAGCTGGAGCCAGCCAATCCGGTGAGAAATAACGACACAAAGGGGCCATAACATGCTCAGACACACACTTCATCAGACTGTAGGACTATAGACAGCATGGTTCCAGGATAGGTTAATGTCTTTGTTTCTAGCTTATTGTCCCTCTTCCCCTTTGTCGACAGTAAATGCCATTTTCCTTCAGTCACCCAAGCATGTACAAGTTGAAAGGTGGCACAGCAAGGCTAGTTCCTGTGAGTCTGACTCCCGAACTGATGATGTCTGCATGAATGAATGAATGAATGAATGAAGTTTTTACTTTAGCAAAGGAATTCAAATTAGCAAGCTTGGCTGTTTTACCAGCATGCATGATTTTCTTGAGCAAAGCTATTTTTAGTGATTGTGTTGAACTCAGGAGTGAGCACACCAGCGAACTGATGGCCCTGTTGTTCTTTTATGAAAAAGGGTTAGTGTTTTGTTTTGAGTGAGAAGATGTGCCATGATTGATGCAGTTAATATATATTTATGATAACATGAGTTTTTAAAAATAATTTTGAGGACAGAGAACCAGGTTTAGGCATAAGTTGATAATTAGAATTAAATTAACAAATAGTTAGCCTTCAAAACAGAAATGTAGATAGAATTCCAGTTTAGAATGCAGCTAACTTTCCTTCCTGTCCAGTACTCTATTCTATAATAGTTGCTTGAGGCATAGAATTAGGTTCAATATTACCAATTTGAGTTAAACTATTGTTTTAATACTGGACAACTTTGTCCTGATATTTGCTATTCTTTTTCTTTAGGGAGAAGAGATTCTGATATCTGCCTGAAAGCGCCATGAAGAAGAGTAACTCACTCTGTACTTTACTTCCAATAATTTAAGTATGTGCCAAGTCTTGTATATTGTAGATAATACAGTTCAGGGAGCTGCAAATGCCTTTTAAACATGACTGTAATAGCATCTCGCCTGATGTCAAAGCTGCAAGTGGACGCGGTAGATAACAAGTGCTTTAAAGTGAGGACTGGAAAACAGAATCCCTTAGGGTATTTTTCGTTGCTGTATTTACAAATGAGAATCAATTTAAAAGCACAATGAAGACTTTACACAAGATTAATGTTGATTCTTGCCAAATGTAAATAAAAATAATCTCTCTCTTTTTTTGTTCAAAAGCTGCATTTTGTGACTTATTTCATAGCTATTGATTTGCAAGCATCTTGCTTGACTTCATGGTAGCAAGGTGGTTGGTTGGTGGGCAGATATATTAGCTATGGTACCTGAGGCTTCTTTTGGGATTTATGAAGGTGTGTACTAGATAAAGAGAAAAGAGTATTTGTTTAAATTTGAAATCGACCTTCTTGCCTAGAGTTCTTCTGCTAAGCCAGTTAAATCTTTGGACTAGTGGCGTGTGGTAGGTCATAGTTTTCACTCCAGGACTTGAGAGGTGGAAGCCAGGTGATCAAGAGTGTAGTATCATTTGGCTACAGGACACCCTTCTTCAAAAACAAAATAAGCCCACAGACCAAACTGGAATTTACAAGCCTATGTTTCCAAGTTGGCTCTAAATGTTTATTGTACTTGATGCTACACGTTTTGAAATTATGTTACAGATCTGATGAAATGAATGTTTCTTTTTCATGTTGTTTCAACTGCAAGCAGAAATGTATTTGGAAGGGAACTCCTGTGGCTGCATCCCGGATCAGCTGATCTGTAATTAGGCAACACCACAAAAGCTTGTGGTTTCATTAAGTTTCAGCAATTCTGAGTCATGTGAAGCCTAAGTAAGAGTTGGATTATAGGCAGTGTTGTCTTCTCACATTTATATTTCCATGGCTTTTGTGATTGATAGTATGCCAAGTTGCTTCAGGGCTCACAGAATTCATTCACTCAAAAAGCATAATAGGGCACTGGGGGCACAGAAGTAGAAACACCTGTTTCATGCCTTCAGGCCATGCACTGTCCTTTTGGACAGGAAAACAGTAAGGGTAAAAACAAGAAAAAGAAAATTGTAGATGCAACAGTGACTGTAAAACTTGATACATATGTAGGTGAAAAAGTTCTTAATATGTAGGTATATTTGTATTTAGTGCTAGGATGAATCAGCATAAATGCTCTGGTCCAAAATCCATAGGCAAATTAATACCTTAGAACCCTTGAGCTTTCCCCCAATCTTGTGAGCTTGGTTAAGAATGCATGAACTGCTAAGAGACAGGGCTAGTTATGCATCTGGAGCATTTGACATGGATGCTTTGAGCATGCAAATATGGAGTATGGTGACAGTGACTCTCTGGGGACAACTTGCTATTTGTTGAAATAACATCATAATTAACTTGCAAGGAAGTGAAGTAGTTTACTTTTAAGTTAAAACAAAATACATACTTTTAAATACTTTATTTAAAGATAGGATGTTGTGTAGTCCACGTTGATCTCTGGCTTGCCGTGTAGCTGGGGATCCTTCTGTTTTCATCTCCTGAATGCTTATATTATAGTCAAGTGTCACCATACCTGATTTGTACAGCATCATGGCTTTAACCCAGGGATTTGTGTATGCTGGACAAGCACTCTCCCAACCAGACTACATCCTCAGTCTCTAAAACTATTTTTAAAATCATTTAGTTTGAATTTAGATTTCAATGTGTGTTTTTAACTCTCTGAAATCTGTTCATTCTGGAATAACTAAATCTGTGAGTGGTATTTAAGTGTTCCTTTATAAAACTCTGTTTTGAAAATGCTTTCTGAAACCATTAGTGGCCTTCACCTTTTAATAAAGTATTTGAAAATTTTATTTACTGAGTTTGTTTTTAAATACTCATTTAAAATACAGAGACATTCTCATATACATAGTGAGATCCAAGTCAGGCAGGACTACATGGAGAGACCCTTTCCCTGTCTCAAAAACAAACAAACAAACAAACAAACAAACAAACAAACAAACAAGATATAGAGACAGTTGCTGTTAATAAATTAAAGCACCAAAGAAGACTATTTTACTTTATTAGAATGAATCCCTGGGAAAGTTAAGAACTTGTCTGATTTTGCTAGGTCAAACTTTCCACTCTGTGAGTCTCCATCCATCTCTTCTGGTTGGACATGACTCATCAAGTTGATTTCATTTCTTTTCTTTTCTAACATGAGTAATTTTGTTATCTCCCAGTATGTAATGGGGTGCACTTTTACAGAAAGATCACACCCTTATTAGATCTATAGTGCTATGGCAGCCAGGTATACCTTTACGAAGACAAGCCAAGGTTTAAAAAAAAGCACACGCTGAATGAAAATGAGGATATGAGTGCTCCTAGATAGGGTTGAAGAGAAGCTTTTCTGATCATTGTAGATATGAGCTAGAGTACAGCCAGAGGCATCTGGAAGGACCCAGACTGAACAGGGTGATGAGAGGAGAAAAGGAGTCAAAGAGCAAGAGAGGAAAAAGAGAGAGAGCCAAGAGGTCAAAAAGGCCAAGATCAAGCTAGCCAGGAGCCAAAAGACCAAGAGAGGAGGGCCAGGAGAGCATGGCCTAAAAGGCTGAGGTTGTATAGGAAAGGGAAGCTGATGGATGGGAAACCCAGCCCTTGAGAGGTTTAGGGTGGGGCAGGGTGGGGCAGGGTGGGGCAGGGTGAGAAGTGCTGAGAGGAGTTCAGTCTGGTACCGAGTGAGACTCATCTGGGGTTTCTTCGGGATCTGACACCAGCATGTCCAAGAAAATATCTCTTTTTAAAAAGTGTGTCAGCAAGCTCACAACATATATGACAGCTTATCAAATACTTGTCCGTTTCTTCGGAAATTTGTTCTTAGAAGCATAAGGTCAAAAAAAAAAAAAAAAAAAAAGAAGAAGCATAAGGTCAGTAGGAAGACAAGCTTAGGTAATTGTCTGACTGTGACAGGCAAGGAGCCTTGTTTCAGTTCACAAGGAGAATAAATCTACCATGAATATGTCTGATGAAGCCATCTGGTATAAATAAAGGGCTGGATGGAAGGTATTCTTTCCTTAGATAGAGTGGATAATTTAAAAATGTGAGCAACATTTTAAACCTGTTATGAATGTTATGACATTAGACTATGTTTTATTTGATTCACTTTATTGAGCTCAGAATCCAAAGTCTATTAATAATAAAACCCACATTTGCCCTTGAGTGTTTCAAGGTTACATGAAAACTGGTTTTCTTGTTAGGGCTCTATAAAGTCGACCGAGTCACCTGTGTTTGCCCTTGCAGGAAATGGGATCTTAGTATTTTTCAGTTTGCAGTAAGGGGTATAGTTAAACTATCCTACTTTGCAGACTTTCATAATTTGAGGTCACTGGCCAAATTTATAGTAAAAGGCTGAATTCTTAGTAGGTAATTTGAATTGTATGTGTGTTGTATATTGTGTATTCCTATTCTTGTGTGCATAGTTGTTGAATGTCACAGGACAACCTCAAATGTCCTTTCTCAGGCACTGTCCATGTGTATTTTTTCTGGAGATGTGCTCTCTTTCTGGGCTGGGGCTCACCAAGTAGGTTCTGCTGGCTGGCCAAGGAATCTGCTTGTCCTTGTTTCACCAGTACTGGGCTTACAAGTATGTGCTATCAAGCAAAGCAAAACAAACAAAAACAACCAAGTATTTTATTAATTAATTAATTTTGGACATATTCCCCTCCTTTCCTGAAGTCTTCCCATAAGCACTTGCACCAGCCTCTCTACTTCAATTCCTTCCTACCCACCGATGAAGATATTTTCTTTTTGTTCATTTTTCTTTCCCCATCTAGTCCAGTATGTGTTGCCAAGTTAGGCTTGCACATGGGTCATGCGTTAAATTCCCAGCTTCCCCTCCCCCATTATATGTTGTGGGGATTGAATCCAGAACCCCATGCCTGTGCAGCAAACATGCTATTGACTGAACTATTGTTCTTGCCACTCCTTTTGTTTTTTTAAAAGAACAAGTTTTGATGTAACAAATGTGATAAATTGGATAGATAGAACCCATCTCCATAACATACAGAACCCCCCTCCTCACACCCCCTGCCAAACACACACCTTGACGACTCTATCCAACCTCTGAAATTTGTTTGCCTTCTTAGAGGACCATAGGTGGAGATGCCACATTTTGTGGTGGAGAAAAAGTAGAAGTGCAAGAGACCTGCATTTCCTTTTCATCTTTGTCACTCATAGTCCATGTGACCTTAGTAGCTAAGTCAGTCCAATACCTTTATGGCATCTGCCAAGTTGCCAGTTAAAACTTAGTCATCTCACTGGATTATTGAAGCACTAGAATTCCATGACTTTCATGTAGTGATAGTACAAAATGTGTGCATGCATATTCAAATATTAAAGGTAAAGGCGAGCAGGGAAGGAACACAGACAAACCTTTGTTAAATCAGGGCTCCTGCCAATTTTTCTTTTTCTCTTTCTTTCTTTCTTTCTTTCTTTCTTTCTTTCTTTCTTTCTTTCTTTCTTTCTTTCTTTCTTTCTTTCTTTCTTTCTTTCTTTCTTTCTTTCTTTCTTTCCTTCCTTCCTTCCTTCCTTCCTTCCTTCCTTCCTTCCTTCCTTCTTTCTTTCTTTCTTTCTTTCTTTCTTTCTTTCTTTCTTTCTTTCTTTCTTTCTTTCTTTCTTTCTTTCTTTCTTTCTTTCTTTTTATAAATGACAACATTTAATTGGGCTGGCTCACAGGTTCAGAGGTTCAGTCCATTATCATCAAGGCAGAAGCATGGCAGCATCCAGGCAGGCATGGTGCAGGAGGAGCTGAGGGTTCTGCATCTTTATCCAAAGGAAGTCAGGAACAGACTGGGCATGCTCAGGCATCTAGGAGGGAGCTCTCTAAGCCCATCCCCACAGCGACATACTTCCTCTAACAAGGCCACAACTTCTAACAGTGCCACTCCCTGGGATGAGCATATATATACAAACCATCACACACCCCTTCACTATAGCCAACAGGGACTGCAAACAGGTGGGTCAAGCAATCTCCAGTTTTTCAATCTTTTTAAATACAAGAGCCAGCTAGAATGCACAATTTGAAAAATAAAAACACTCAGGGGAAAGTAAACACTTTCTTCCTTTGTATTAAGGCAAGGGTATCTTCTGCTTCCTAAGTCATTTCATCTCCATGTGTATGTCAAGTCCAAAGTGAGGCCCCAAAATGCCAGTGACACTAACAAAGTTTAAATTACAACCTGGGCTAAGCAGAAGGATTGATGACTGATGAATAAAAGCCTAAAATCAGCATGCCTTAGAAACGAGTGAAGGGTGGGTATCTGTTGGTCTGGAAGAGTCCAGACTTCCCTTATTTGCTTGTACAGCTGGCTACATCTGGCAGCAGGGCATCTAGTTCCCATGCTAGAAAACACCCAACCCCTCATTCTTTCTGTTCATACCCTCCTCCATCTACTCTAATGTCCAGGCTCCTACTCACTGCAACAACCATCTCTTAAAAAATACTGTAGGGCTTTCTCTGCCCTTTGCTATTCTCTCTGTCTCTCAAGAGATCGCTATGGCTGGCAGCCACCCAGGGAGTGGTCCAGTTTGGTTGTTTCACTGCTCTCTTGCTTATAGTTTGCATCATACATGTGATGTCTTATATATGTATATATAATATATATTCATATATATATATATATATATAATGCCATATATGCTAGTGATAGATAATATATAATCAACTAGTAGAAAAAGCAGGAGGGCATTTTGAAGTGTTGTAAATGACAAATTTCAGTAAGGAATGCTATATAGTTATATGGATGCCATTACTATCAAGTCAAACATCTGAAGTCCTATTGGCCAGATTTCCCACTCTCATTTACAAATGTCTCTGTAAAAAGTGTTAATTGTCAAAACCTGTGGTGTAGGGTCTATGTGGAGCTGTTCTTTCTTTTTATAGTCTATCATGATTGTCACTTCTGCCTCCAACCATCCTTTAATTTTGGCAATGCATTAAGATATCATGGTCTTCTAGCTCTCTATCACCAGGTTATTTTTTTTTATTTAATTTTCCTTTATTGCTGAGGAAGGCACCAAAAAAAGAGTAAGCCTCTTAAAAAGTCATAACCTAGAGGTATTTAGATTCACTGCAGTCACTCTTGTTTGTTTATTGGATAATCATTTATGTCACTGATCCCATTTGTATGAAAAATAAAAACGAAGGGACTTCTGCCTTTCTAATTTCGGCGCCTACATTTTCAAAATCATGTGGCCTTTATTGTTCCCTGCCAAGGAGCCCCCTTTCCTATCTCAGCTGAACAGATTGACTTGGGGATGCAGTTTGGCGCGTGAAATAAAATGGGACACAATGTTCATTTGCAATTTTATTTTTTAAAAATGAAATATTCAAAGTACTTTTCTTTCAAATATTGACACATAATGTTTAACCTTAAGTATTTACAGCATGTTGTTGTGATGCTCTTGTAGAAAAAAATGCATGCTTCCGGCCTGAAAACCAGAGCAAAATGCAAAAGACCATGGAACTGCAGCCAGAGAACATGAACCTGTACAGTATCCAGTCACTTTTCAGCACAGGAGAGCAGGAATACAAAATTGGAACCTATTGTTTCCTAGCAACACGGCTCAGGCCATTAGAACACAATTTTCAGTATGATTAGAACCTCTAACTGTTGTTACATAGAAACTGAAAATCTTGGCATACACTGTAAACATCTTTACTTTTCATGAGAAAGGAAGCAGCTAAAAAGAGTCCTTTTCTGACAGAAAGGCTGGACTTCTCCTTTTCACCATTTCTCTTACCAATGCTTTTGCCAGAAGAACAGTAAAGATTTAGACACTGTCATGATTCATACACGTAAAATATTTTTCAAGGACACAATCTGATATACTAACATTTATTTAAGAGGTTAAAGTCCACCACTAAATCTAAGGAAAGATTTTTAACTGCCAAACACATTTCCTTTGACAAATAATGTAAGATGACAACTGCCAAGACAAAATCCACAGCAAGTTTAACTCTAAGTATGTTCAATTACTGTTTAGGAAGCAATTTCTTCTTACACACAGTAGTATATTTGGTCCTTAACAGCTTTCACACAAAGGACACACTGAAATAAGTCACTGTTTTGTGGTTGAATTATTATTGTTTTTTTTTTGTTTTTCTCTTTTTTTCTCTTTTTGTTCTTTTGCTCTTTTTTTATTTGTTTTGTTTTCTTTGCAGAATAAAGTACCTTACAGAAGGCTGTGGAAGAGTAGTCTGAGATCTGAAGTATTAGGCAGGTTGCTATATATATGTGAGTTCCTCCAAGAAAACAAGAATGGTTCACTCAATCTACAGCCACATGTTTCCCTACAAGCTATAATACACTTCATGCCCTCCAATTTTTCTTGATTCTTGATGATTATACTTTTGCTTTTCATTGCAATTGTACTAAATTGACCTTAATGAAAACAGATCTGCAGAAATGCAAAAACTTTTCCTGGACTCTCTGGTAAAGTTACTGTGGGAACAGGTCTGGTGGGAAAGGAAGAGAAAAAGGAAATGCAGAAATTAATGATGGAAACTGAAATTCTAAGGAAAGTTGTAATGGAATGTTATACCTTTCTCTGTAGGTAGTATGTGAATTTCAAATTATATGTTGTCAAGTTTTCATATATTTGGCTATGTTGTATATATTATTTCATATATATGCAGTCTATATATTATAGAACTCCTAGGTGGCTTGCGAATAAATGACATCCTTATTTTATACATTATTTTGCTGGGTTAAAAATAAAACATATACTTATTTCTATGGCAAGTGTTCTGGTGAAATAATGAATTGAGCTGTGTTTCTCTTTCCTTCCAGAATCGTGCTTCTAATAAACAGTGATTGGAATGACAACTAAAAATAGCTGTATTTAAATACCTCTTAAACTTTGAGCTTTTCAGCTCATTTGGATCTTTAGAGTGCAACAGTAAAACAAGTTAAAACCAAAAACACACCAGTGAAATGGGCCTAAGGAAAAGAAGCAATCACAGAGTATTTCCTGTATCCCTCCCAGAACGTTCCTCACAGGAGCATCAAATACTATCTTCTCACTTTAACCTGCTTGAGTGGTATGTAGCTGTGTCTTGTGAGCCACCTGCCTTTTGCGTGTGAGAAATTTCATGAATTTTTCCCTTCAAAGCTGCACTGTCATCAGGAAACACAGATGATTTGTCCTCTCATTTAAACTTCAGAACTAAAACTCAGTGAAAGCATCCTTCCTACCCTGCCAACAGGAAGCAGTATACTTAATATTTCCATGTTCTTTTTATGAAATGCTAAAATGTTTCTCTTAGATTTGCAACTTGTTAGTACTAAAAACCTTTTGGTTTTTCTTTTCCTCCTCAAAACTTTAGGAGTTGTAAAGAGAACAATAATATTTCAAGGCAGTATTAAAACCACAGTTGTAAGTGATAAAAAGTGCATTTCCTGAATATAATACAAATATAACTTTAGGTAACCAAAGGCACAAACTAACTAAATACATATTACAAACTAGAATCGCACAGTTCAAGGTAATTACTATGAAGGAATAGCTCCAAATATTTCTTTCTAATGGATATTTAAATCGATTTGAAAATGATACCTCACGAGTGAGTTGCAAAAGAGTGCAGTCACTTAAAATAGAAGCAAAATAGACTCCAAGATTGACACATTGGGTTAGTGATACAAATACACCACATTTAAGAATGCACTTTTATATACAGTTAACAAATTATTTTCCCATTGACTTAAAAGGTTCTAGGAACTTAAGATCTATTTTTAGGTTGATGTGGAGGTATTCAAATTTTCAACATGTGTGCGAAACTTGTCAGTATTCCATTGTGAATACTATACTGATGACACAAGTCTGATTCAGGAAAAACCCTATACTGGGATTTTAGTCTGGATTAGTAATATCTTGAGCTGCTGTGCTTCCCATTACAAAGATAAATGATGAGTTCATCATGCATTCTCTCTCTCTTCCACCCCTGTTCTCACCGCATGTATGAGATGATCTGAACCTGAAGGTTTTAACAATGAAATATTTCAATACACCCTCCCCTACTATGTGCTGGGGCCTCTCTCCTTCATTCTTTGTATAATGAGAGTCAGATTCTTTAAAAAAAATCTTAACATGAGCCTGGATTCTGACTTTGCATATTTCCAATGCAACAAGCAGGACAATGACCCCATATTGTATTTAGGTAGTAGCTGGAAAGAATCTAAATGAACAGTCTATCATAAATTCTCCTCCAGACACAGCAAATGTTCATCGGGTGATGCGAGGGTAGAAGCTGGCTCCTGGGAATTTTCTACTGGGCACACTGTGCTGTCATGAATTTTCATTTGCAGCAACTTGCAATTACACAGCATTTTATAAACTGCCTTTTTGTCAATGGGCACAAATCTCTCAGCTCACCAAGTGGCTTCTTTTACTGCTGGATTCATAAGAGATTGAGAAAACTGCAGCAGCTATTAATATTAACCTGACATTTCTCTAAATTTTGAGCGACTATGGAACAAACAACCCCTCCTGAAAATAGTTATTTTCCTAGGTGGAAAAATATTAAACAAACACACGTGGATTAAAGACAGAGAAGTAAAATAACCACATAAATTACATTGGTGAAAAACTAGTCTGTCCCTCGGTAATTAGATGAAATGCTTTAAGTTGGAAAGGACTCACTTAATTCAATTTTCTACATATGGCTGGGAGAGATTCAATACAAAATTGTACATTTGAAAGATGACTCTAAGTGGGAGGAAATGATGAGGCAGCAACTATTGTTATGTTGGCTTTCATCTCATTTTCACTGTAATGCAAGGTCTATTGTTTCTAAGGTTTTGGCTCTCAAGAATTTCTGCATCAGTAGTTAATATGTTTCTCAGCTTCCCAGGCACACAGACCTGTTAAAGCCTCTTTTTTTTTTTGTATCAGAACCATCCATTTTAGTATATTACCTTTCATGTGCGCAAACCATTGGATTAGTGTATAAATACTGAATTACTAATGTGAAACTATGACCAAAGCACATCCTATATATAAATGAGAAATTCCTACCCAGGTTAATAAAAGCTATGCTTACACGATGCCAATACAGCTGGGCAAATGGAGAAAAAATTGAGTCAAAACAGATTATGTGAGAGAGGTCACATCAACCAGCTGCTTTGGTATCACGTATACACAAGCAAACCAGTGGCTCTTCAGCTTGCTTACCTACCACACCTACAGTAAGGTATGGTAGACTGAAGCCAGCCACCACACGCCAAAACACAGCACAACAACATGGCATTTACTTTTTAACAGGCAAGGAGGAAAAATCAGGAAAGGAGGGAAAACAGTCTCTGACTCCAGGAGATGGTGCTTGAAGACATTTTAGATTTCCTTTTAAGTTTCCTAGAACAGATCTGGACAATGTGAAGGGGCTGGCAGTCTTTGAGATGCAAGGTTTAGAAACTAATGGCACCACATCTTTAAGGAGCCTGTAAGTTCTGCCAACAATTAGATGTGAACCTTGGTGTCACAATAGAAATTGAGAGCCTTGGGTTCTTTTGATGTGGGGTTGAACATATGCATGGCTCAACAAATTGAAAGTGGTGCTTTCTGAAAATATTTGTGTTAGCTGTTTGAGTTCAGCTTGTGTTCTTTTGAATACTGCCACACAAGAACTAAAAATCTCTGTCATTTTCTTAAAGAGTTTAAACAAACAATATTAAAATACCATCTTCTGTCACATTGAAAGGCAGTTGGATATGTTTTTCCTCCATATTTACATATACAGAGTTCTGATCTAGAAAACCAATACAATAAACCATTTTTTGTTTTGTTTTCTTTTGTTTTAAAAACAGGCAGTCTTTGGTGACGCAAAGGCAGAAATTTCTTTTGTTACCTCCTGCCTATTTCACTCTGTCTCATGAAGTGAATATTGTTGGCACTGTCTGAAAGTTCTAAATACTGCTCAACAGACAAGACAAAATACCCATCATACCCCTGCACCCTCCCAGTGCCCAAAAGCTGCTGCTTTTCTCCCTCTGTCCATACCCGAGTCCCTTCTTCCCCTTCCTGTAGCCTCCTCTGCTCCTGAGTCCAGGCCTGGGCCACTGCACGCTGTCTGGCCATCTCCAACACGTGGTTCTTCTCCTCTTCGACAGTTGTTCCGTACCGGATATTGAAGCACAGAGCTCCGTGCTGCAGTTGAATATCGGCAAAGCGTCTAGTCCTCCCATTCAACACTGAAGTCATCTGAGACACAGTGACATTAACACCATTCTCCAGAATCCGCCTCCCCCCAGTGTTACCGATGAGCACCAGGTCTTCCTCCAGAGACCCGAGCTTAATGAAGTAGTGAGTGTCCCTCCCTTCTATGGTAAAATGCAGGTTTTCCAGGTAATGAGCATTGTTGAGAATGGCAGCAAGACGCCTGCTATCTTCATTGGCTACTCCTATAATATCAGCTGTCACTATGCCCTCCTTGATGGCAAATTTTATACCTTTACCAAAGACAGAAGGGACAGCAGCAAACCTCGGCTGTTTCCCCCCTTCAAGGCACCGCCCCTCATTGGACTGAGGAGTCATAGGAAGCTGATCCAAGGATATGAAATTCCTGAGCTGTTTCTGGAGCTCACACTGAATGCCCAGGATCATCTAGGAAAGAAGGCACAGGGCAAAGGCAGCACAGGGTTAGATATCTGCTGGATGCCTGCTGATTACTGGAAAGGAAAGGCTGGCAAGGGGTGATTCCTCTTCTAAAGTTATCACTTAGTCATTATTAAAAGAAAAACCTGGAATATCAACAACCAAGATTGGGAAAACAGATGGCTAACAGGTACTGATTTCTTACATCTTGTTTTAGTTGAGTGTAAGAAAATATATTCAAACACGGTATCCCACAATTTCACAGCTACAAGGAACTTTGTGTTTTTTTTTTTTTTTTCTTTTCAGCACTCACTTGTGGTAGCCAGTTTCTGAAATAATTCCCATTCAACATGAATGTATTTTATGCTGATCAAATCTACTCCTTACTCCTCCCTTCCAACTTCTCCCAGGTAATTCTCCCCCCCCCATATAATACTCCCAACTCATATTTGTACATTGTACTGAGTCTGATTAGTCCAAGTGGAGTTGCTCACTCATCCCCTGATTGTCACTGAATGCCCATAGCTTATCAACTAGGATTGGGGCCTTGTGAGTCTCACCTCTATGCTGGAACATAGACTAGACTGAGATTGCGTAGGTCTGGTGTAGACAACCAGAGTCGTTGAAAGTTTTTGACTGTTACTGCCTGTCATGTCCAGAATACACAGGTTTTTTTCTAGCAGTCCCCTCTAACCTCGGCTTCTTATGATCTTTGTGCCCCTTCTGTGATGTTCCTTAACCTTTGGAGGGAGGTGCATAGAAGGAAGTTTAAATAGGCCTGCTCCCTCAAAACATAGATCTTATATTCAGCAAGGTAACTGACACTAAACAGATGTTATTACTGCACATAGAGTGACACATTATGCACTTTGAGATTGGGAAAAATGTATAAAGCACAATTCTTGCTTTCAATCATTTATGGTCTTATAAATGAGAAAAAACCCTGAAAAATATGAAAGACACATGCTCATCTTTTTACACATACTTAACATATTTTTCTTACTTGGGCAACTTTCAAACTTGCTAAGAAACAAAGAAAAAAGACTAATAACCCTCCTAGTGACCAATATTTTTTTAAAAAAAATTAACATTATTTATTGATTAATAGTTTTAAAAATAACTTTGAGTTATAAAAACTGTGTATATATCATAAATTCTTATACAAATAGCTCTACAATATCTATCTACTTAGAATTTCCTTTCCTTTATAATTTTGACCTAAACGTCAAGTTTCTCCCAAACTTCAGTTTTGTTTTCTTCCTTTCTTTTCCTTTTTATTTGTATCTCATTGTCCTCTTCTGCCAACACCTTCTTGTTTCAGTATTCATAGTTCTTCAAGACTTTATCACTCTAAAACATAATATCTTTGTTTATTAAACCTGTATATGTCTTTCTTTATAAAAAAAACAAGTTTATGTATATGAGTACACCATTGCTGTCTTCAGACACACTAGAAGAGGGCATCAGATCTCATTACAGATGGTTGTGAGGCACCATGTGGTTGCTGGGAATTGAACTCAGGACCTCTGGAAGAGCAGTCAGTGCTCTTAACCACTGAGCCATCTCTTCAGCCCCATAAATAACAGGTTTATTTTGTTATTTTGTGTTCTTAAGGCACACTTCTTAATTTGTTTGGCAGTTTTTCTCCATATATAATCCATTGTTGCTGTTGCTAGCTGATTTTAGAACGTAAGACATTCAATTCCTTTGTGCCATTGTCAGTAATCGACTAGTTTCTCCTTTCAAAACTCCACTTTCCTGATCTTTTCCTTGCAGATGGCTCCTCATACATCATTCAAAAATCCCCTCAAAGAAATAATCACTTTTTTTGGCTAATATTTGTACTAACCTTTCCAGGATCCCACTCTTGGGTTTTTGTCTGAAGCTGAAGAAGCTCGTACGTTAATTCCATGTTTTCTAGTTCTGGTTTGGGAAATCCAGGTAGTACGTTATGTAACTGGAAACCAAAGAGCTCCAGCCAACTGCCAATGTCTGTGAGACACAAAATTTAAAAGAAAAAAAAAACCAATGACATTAAAAAGGCACTTCTCAACTTGAAAGATCTGCTTCTGCTGTAAATGTTTCAACCTTGGGAAGGAAAAGTAAGCATTCCCCCTTATTTGATTCACTCAAACAATACCCATTCCCCTATGGAGGGAAATCTATTGATCTGTGCACAATATTAGGAATAGGCTCAGTTCACTGTAGTGAAACTCATAATCCAGTACCGGTTTTAAGACCACCTGGATTGTGATCATGGATTTATTCCATGCAATACAATCCTGATTGTTTTCTGAGAGTACCTTGGCAAGCTTTTAAGGCTAGAGCACAGAAATAGCTTAAAGGGATGCAAACCAGGAAGGAAAAGCATTACATCTGATGAAAAGTTCCATGCTTTTCTGATTCTGGAAAATGGGACATGCAGAGGGAACATCTCTACAACGATATTGAGACTATGTAATAAGATTGGCTAGCAGTAAGTGAAGTCAAGTTCAGTTTAATTGAATTCCACTTAAATACCTGTGGTATACTTTGCAACATCTTGAATTTTGCCAACAGGGTAGTTATTCTCAAAGGAGTAGAGGTTGAATGGTTTAGGAAGAAGGTTCAACTGTTTCCATATGTGATGATTAGGTGTTGTCCATCTGCCAGCAACAACATCGTAATCCCTTTGCCCTAGATGCACTAATTTAGTAAGAAAATCATACAGTCCTCCATGAAAACCAATGATGACCTCAAAGTCAGGGTATGTATCATGATAGATGTCACCATAAGGTGTATACAAAATCTCTTTCATGACCTGACCCCGACTGCTGAACACAGCTAGTGGAGTGCCTGTATTATCACAGGCTACATAATATTCTTCACCACTGCTTAGCTCCATGGCAATAAGGTGACCTTGGAGATCATAATAAAGAGATGTAATCTCTGAGCTTGTGTGGTTGTACAGATGAGTAACTCTTATAGGGTTGGCAAGGTCTGCATAAAAGAATTGGAGATGCTGTCCTAGGCTGGACTTACTGGCAACGCGTCGCCCAAGCCCATCATAGTAATACTGTACAGTCCAGCCAGAAACTTTATTGTAGGCTTTCTGCAGCAGACCATTAGAATTATACTCAAATATATCATTTCCCCTCTGTCTCAGAAAGCCATCTTCATCCATTTTATACTGAATTTCCCCTAGTCTAGTGATGCGGTCTCGAAGGTCATAGCGGAGAGGAGTAAGACGAGCACTATTCCCATGGCTCAAAAGGTTGATGTTTCCGTTCAGATCATAGCTATACCGCCACTGGGTTTTGTCATTCACAGAAACAGTTTGAAGTTGCCCATCAGCATCATATTCATAGAAGTATCTTGTGATATTGGCATCTACTCCTACCCTTATATCACATATGACCATCCGGCCCATGTTATCATACTGAATAGTCATCCAGTAGGCAATTGCCTTTAGGATCTCGTATTGGACTTCAATGACTTGTCCATTGGCATTGAAGATCTTGGTGTGCTTCATCACTGTTGTAGTTATAACCTGATTTAGATCATAATTAATTACACTGAATTTTCCAAATTGTTCTGTTCTACCAGAAACATCAACATATCGGTACAGATCTATGGGCAAAGGGGTTTCATTGATCACAGCTTGCATGCTGGTGACGCGAAAGTTGTTGTAACTGTAGTCAAACCGTGCATTCACAAGACCTTCTTCACTGAATCGGAAAATCTGACGTCCAATGAGAGGTCCTGTAGAAATCAAAATAAAAATGAGAAATAACCATCTGATAAACTAGGCATAATCACAGAGTTTTTGATTAAATATCGATACCTTTATATTCAAAATCATATTGTTTTATAGATTGGTCTCTGATGTCTGATGCCTGAGCATGTCAGTGTGTATATGTGTGTGTGTCTATGTGTGTGTGTGTGTGTAGCATTTGTCACTAGACACAGAAAATATTACATAGCACAGTTACAGATCAATTTAATTATAGAGACTATCAAAATAATAACCTATCCAGTAGCCTAGAGGGAAGAAATTGCTATTATGTTTTGCTATCATCACTGGCAAAATGCATTCATTTTAGTTAACCTTTGCTACAAAGTCAGATGGTTAGATTCTCACAATGTCCAACATTCAAGTAACTGGCTTTGGGCATGTTATGAATACCAAGGTTGAAATAAATCCCAGAGATCTGACTTTTGTCATTAACTGAAGCTTATAGAGGTTATCTAGGGCTTGAGCTGCTTTCTGAGCTTCATGTCTTATACACAGATCTCTGGAAAGATACGGGGGTGGGGTATGAACAAGTATAGGGCCAAGGTAGGTAGTGAAGTTGCAATTGTTTTGAAAGCTGAGAGAGAGAGAGACAGAAATATATGGTGTGCTATTAAGGAATCAGCTTTCAGCTAGACTACAATATGCTTCAAATTTAGAATGGAAGATAGTATGAGAAGGAAAACAAAAATTTGTTCAAACATGAGTTAGCATGAGAGGTTAGCCCTTCTTTCTATGAATGTGATCATAAAAATATAAAAGAATATAGGTATTGAGGTATACTGCTACCCCGTTTCATAACAAACCTGTTTGCCTGTATCTGATTGTGCAGATGAATCCGTCATGCATCAGGTGTATTGTCTTAATCACTCCAGAAGACTCTTCATACGTTAATGTGACCTGAGTGGTGTCATAGAGAATCTCAGACAGTCTTGCTTGCTTTGTGTACTTGTATAAAACTCTGCGCCCAGTCCCTAGATGCAGAGTCTGTAGCAGTCGGCCATCTCGACTGTAGTCTTGGATAAAAGAGGTGCTACTGTCTGGTGGAGTGTAGATATTACGGTAGTAGCCCACTGAAAGCATGGTTTGTAAGCTGTGGCGCACCATGCTAGGCATTGTGACTGACAGCAGACAATCTGATTGGTCATACTCAAAGATGTAACGCCGCTGGCTGTGTAAGAGAAGCATCACAGACTGAAACGAGACAAGAACAAAATACTATTATTTGTACCACTAATGTTTAAGAGATGAGGAGAAATACACATTCATCCATCTAACACAAATGTTTCCAGTAATTACTATGTGCCGGGCACTGTGGCAGATCCCAGTGGATACGGTAGCACACAATAATGTTATCTACCATCATGGAATTTGCAGTTTAATGGAAAAGAAAGACAAGTCACCAAGTAACTATAATACAGTGTGAAATGAGCTAAGACAGGGGAAGTGTAAATGACCTCAGGAAAGTAGAAGAATGGTTATCCCAGACTTAGGAAGGAAGATTCAAGTTGAAACCTAAATAATCTTGGGCAGGCAAAGACAGGGAGATGCGTTGTTCAAAAGGAAAGAAAGAGTACTTCTGGTAAAGGCTGCAGCATTAGGAGGGGCTGAAAATTAAGGAAGCCTATGAAATGACCTTTCCTCACAGATAGAGAGGAATTTCATATGGCTGGAATGTGTGTGGTTTTGGGGTGGTAATAGTGAATGGTAAGAATGCAGTTGAATCCAGAACTTGTATGAACTTTTAAGGCTTGTGTCTTAAGCCCATTTGTCAGGTTTTAGGCATGTCATAGCACAGACACTTGAGGAGTGAGAAACAAGGATGTGAGGGCAGGGAAGCGGGAGTGGGTGGGTGGGTGGGGGACACTCTCATAGAAGCAGGGTAAGGGGGGGATGGGATAGGGGGTTTGCAGAGGGGAAACTGGGAAAGTGGATAACATTTGAAATGTAAATAAATAAATAAATAAATAAATAAATAAATAAATAAAATATCCAATTAAAAAATATAAAATGTATCCATTGAGCATAATTAGTGCTGCCACGGGCATGGGTGTGGGGCTAACCCCTGGAGCATTCTCAATTTACCATGAACCATACTTCTAAAGAAAACTGACACTCCCTCTACTAGTAGCTATGCACTGTAAATTGTTCCTTGGGGTGGAGGTTCATATGCTCTTCCTGGACCATGCATGCATGTGTGTGTATTGCATTCGGCACCTTAAACAGTGGCTACACCACTGAAGAAAATGTGTTTCCCTCTCTCAGAATCATTGACTACATTTAGGTCCCCAAGGTATGTGGTGGCCTCTTGTGTCCTTCCCCTTAGTAACTATTACTTGCCTTTGAATCTTCAGGAAGAAGATTCAGTGTTTCTCCGTGACAGGGTGTTAGTGTGCTCTACCTTGTGCATGCCATTATAGTTGCTATGAGTTTAACAGTGCTACAATCATGTTATGCCTGGAAGACAGTGCTGTGCAGCGCCCAACCCTGCCTCTGCTCAATCTCTTAAAAGTGTATGCGCTGTCACTAGTAATGTTTTCTTCGTGATGAAATTCCTAAAGACTTAATTTTGGGATTCACCATCTTCATAGGGATAATTCATCCATATTTTTAATCTGAAAACTTTCCCATTTTCCCCTCTCATGTATATGAAATGTGTGTGTTCCATAGTAAATATACCAATACTTGGAAAGCAAACAGTGAGGTGAAGAAGAAGATTTGTGAGTGTGATAAATTTCACTGTTATCCTTAACCCTTACTGGCTGTCTATGTGAGTTCTGTAGATGTGGTTTAATCACAAATCAGATGAGAATATATAAAAGGGCAGATTTTAGATTAAAATGCATTGATTTTTCACTTTTTGGTTATGCTTCTAGGATTTAATTAACTTGGTATATTTTTCATTGTTTTTAAGTAAGTGCAACTTAAAATAATAAAAAGAATAATAAAAAGGTCACTGCTGCTTATTTGGGGGATGGATTGGAGGGAGGGAAAGTGAGGACAGGGCATATCAAGTGTGAACTTTGATCCACTGAAATGCATAGATTTTATATGGTTATTGTCTTCCTGAAAAGCTGCATGTTGACTATTATTGTACACGCTTTCAATATTTACTTAACATTTTTCATTTTTCAGTCTGATTCATGTTTTAATACTAAGAGAGAGAGGCATTAAAAGTCAAGACTTCTTTGGTTATATCCTGTCCAACACACAGTAAATTTGTATTTTAAGATCAGTTATTTGTCAAAGTATAATACTTTGTCTGTAGCTGATGTTTAATAAATATTAGTTGTTATAATCTTAAACAGAAACATGAGTCAGGCCTGCTGGTACAGGCCTATAATCCAGGCTACGCAGGAGGCTAAGGGCAGAAGGCTCACAAGGTCAATCAAGGTTTCCTGGGATAGGAAGTGAGTTTAAGGCCAGCCTCAGTTATTTTGAAAGACTCTGTCTCAAAATAATTTTTTAGAGGGTTGAGAATATAGATCACTGATAGAGTACATACCTAGCATGTATGAGATTGTAAATTCAATCCCCAGTACCACAGGAAAAGAAAGTCAATATCAATTTATACACACACACACAAAGCACCATTTTATGAAACACTCTAATTCACTGGCAATTAAAATTTCTTTTTAAGGAGACTGCTTAATTTGTATATATGTGGGCAAATGCATCTGTTTCTGTATTTGCACTTGTAGAGGCCAGAAAGGACACAAGGTATCCTATTCTAACTCTCTGTCCTATTCTCCTGAGAAATTATCTTTTAATGAATCTGGAGCCATCTTGATGGGCAGCAAGTCCCAAGTCTTCCTGTCTCTTGTCGCCTACAGCATTGGAGCTACAGGCAAATGTGAAGCTATATATGTGTAGATTTTTTTTGATGCAGGTGTTGGGGATTTGAACTCAAGTCCTTATTGTTGTGTAGCTAGCACTCACTTTCACTATGCTCCACCCTCAGTGCTTTTTGTCTTTAAATAAAAATGAAAAATTCACCCAGATCCTCTAATGCAACACATTACAAGAGTTTCACCCTTTTGAGAATTACAAAACAACAACAACAGAAATTTAAAGTCCAGGTTCTGAGCTCTATGCCGTGAAGACAATAGGCATCATTTTCTACATGCAAGTCACACAAAGAATTGTGAATGCTAATTCCTTAAACAGATGCGATGTGACGTTTTTAGAAAACGACAGAAGCATGACGTAATACTATATGTATGTTACTCAAGGGCACATCCCTCCTTGTGAGAATTCCTGATTTTTTCAGTTGCTCATTTAGTTATCATTTCTTTCCCATCACCATCATGCTGGGGATGCAAAACAGATGCAGAAATCCTGTCACCTCGCTACCCATGAAGCCCCTGCAGCTTGCCATATCTTGCAGTTCCACCATTGTGACCTACAAACCCTCCTGAATAAAAGGCACACTCTTTTGAAGGTCTGGGGACAGGAAGAGAGGCCTCTCTCCATCAATGCAAAACTCCCTCAGAACCAGAAGAAATTGTTCCTGTGAATGGGACAGCAGGTGGGAGAACACTGAAGTGGGTGGGGTAGATGCAGTAATTGGTGAAAATACCTTCGTGTTATTTCCACCCCGAAAAGTCTGATTTTCCAGCTCCTTTCCACTCTCACTTGTCAGTTTGCCAAGAACAAATGACATCTGTCACTTGTGGTGTGGGCCAGGGACAATCACCATATGGCTGCCACACATTATCCAGCACCATCCTGCCTATTCCAGTAACTCTACTCGCTTTGCCAAAAATTTATACTGCGTTGCTATTGTATCCTTTCCTCTGTTCGCTTCCTGTAGCCTGTAGCAAACCAGTGCTGTTTCTCTGCGGTACTGACTTGGAGTTGCCTTCAAAGCTACCCTCCCCACCCCCCCACCCCAGTCTGCTTTATTACCTTCCTGCTAATGGAAAAAACGGGGAAGAGATGATTAGAAATCTCCTGCATGCTATTGTTTTGTTGTCACAATACCATTTAGCCCCATTTGGCTGCTTTTTCACTTTGGATTGGTATTATTAACAGTTTGTTCCAAAACAATGCTTGTGTGTCTATCCAGTGTCCACTGTGCTACTGCAGGATAAAAAACTATTCCTTATTAGTGCGAATAATAGAGTTGGAGCCTTGTGTTTTTTAAATAGATTATTATACTCTAAAAGAAATCTCTGTGAAAGGAAATAAAAGAGAACAATCATGGCTGTGTACTTATTTGAACAAGACTGGAAACGAAAGTAGAAATTTGAAAAGGTATAGCATCTAAATGTCCACCAGATGGCAGTGTGGGGCTACCTGGGAACTGTAGTCAAAGATTGCGGTCTGTCTCTCCAGTAAGCCTTGAAAACAAGCCCAAATAGGCAATTTTTTGTAAATGCGTAAAACTAAACCTTCTTATTAAATGATTATAAAATATATTTAAAGGCACTTTAAAAATGAAGCTTGTAAGAGTGATGTTAGGAAACTGAACGATTTACATCAGATATAATACAAACTTCCTTGCACTGGTTTTCAAAATATAATTAACTTAGAAAAGTGTCATAAATCTAGGCAGAAAATTAATGACTACAGAGAGAAAAACTAAGAAGCAATAATTGATTTTCTTAATAGAGAAGAGACTATTTAAGAAACCACAGCCATTAGCCAAATACTTATTTTTTTCCTAATGAGTACAAAGCATTGTTCACAAAATGGTATGTTTAACTTAACTTTCACCTACTCTAGAGAAAGTGAAACTATTTTCTTTTCTTTTTTTCTTTCTTTTTTTACGAAATTGTTGTATGATAAGGTCTAAAAAGTGCGATGCTGATTTTTAATATATATGGTGTCAGCACAGCAAGGAGCTTTGCAGATGTAATGCCAGAGTATTTGGGGGGTAAAGAAAAATGTCTTTTAAAGTTTGAGCATTCTTACTGTATACTATGAGAAGTAATATGTGCATCACCACCCATGCCCTGTACCATCGAAAGAATGTGGTAGTAAAGCCTATGTTAAAAGACAGGATTAGAAAGAATGGAAGGAGCCACAGAACAGCAAGCCCCTGGAAAAGCACATAAAAATCCAACCTTCGTTCCCTAGCTTTCTTTGAACCCAGATTTCAAAGATGTTTTTATTTTCTTCCTTTCCTCTTTTCTGTTTGCTCTTATTTTGATTTACCATCAAGTCGAAGTAAGTGTCAGCTATTTTCAATTATCTAGTTTCTGTGATTTATATTAAATTATTTCGTTGAGGCCATTCATTTGGTCAGTGGATTAGTTATTTATCACTGGTGATAATAATACTACTAAAATCAATTTCAGAATGAATTAGGAAATTATGGCAAGAATATGGATGACGTGATTGGAAATCTCATGAATGCAACCGCTTTATAAGTAAGAAACCATTCCATAATTATGTATTTTGTAGGATTGGACTTTTGTGGTTATTCCTCTAGTTAAAGAATAAATTACACAGGAAAAAAATGTGCAATAAGTAAAAGGCCAAATGATCTGGCTTGTTTCACTGGTCCATAAGCAATTAGAAGTCATTGAAATTTCTCTTACTATTCTAGGTCAACAGGTCTTCCATCTTTTTTTTTTGTTCCCTTTTTGTTTGCTTTTGAGAAATGGTGACAGGATTTGTGATTCTCTTGCCTCAACCTTGTTAGGGCGATACAGGTATGTGCTACTACTTTGGGCTGTTTATTTTCTTTTCTTTTTTAAGGAACTGGTACCCACTAAATATTTTATTGTATAAAAAGGAACTGATATGAATATTTTTGTGTGTGACTCCCGAAGCAAACTGTGATGAAATAAACAGTTACTTTGGAAAAGAGAGACCATATCTCCTCACCAGTGTCAGGGAAAACTGCATGCTGGGTTGGATTTTAACTTTTCAATAGATATTTTGTTATTATATAGATGGCATAAAAGGGAGAGTCTTAGGAAGCTGAGATATTACTATCTGCAGGCAATTAGCTTAGATGGTCACACTCTGGTGCTCTAGAGGCTATAACCTGCTACATGCCCCTAAGGACTGTTGGCTACTTCCCAACTCACATGGAGGAGCTGGGGAAGGAAAACTATTAGGTTAAAAAAATATACATATATATGTTTTTAAAATGTGCATATATACCAAAGTTATTAGCAAATTCTTTATGAAACATTTTGACTACGTGTAGATGTTATCAAATATTTGGATTCAGTTAATGTTTTAATGCATTCAATGTAGTCCTTAGCCACAGGATTTTCCCAGTCATTCTTTGTTGAAATTCAAAAGAGGAAAGATTTGCTCTGTCAGATGCAGATTTCCCTTGCTCAGAATACAGATTACACATTCTAAAAGCTTTCCCAGAAGGGAAGGACCCTGGGAGGCTCGAGCAGCGGACTGCCATCTCTTGCTTTTGCTCTCAAGCAAACTTTGCTTTTCACTTAGACATTCTTGAGGAGGAAAGTGCTTCAACAACCGACTCTGTGAAGTAACAGGGACACCACTTTTTGAAAACCAAACTTTGAAGGTTGTATCAGAAGCACAAAAATTGTCCCCTTTTTGCCCTCTGTGCCATAATCTCTTGTGACCCTTCTAAGAGATATTGATTACCCGGGGAGGGGGGTGCGGGGGAAGAAAGTATCTTTTATTTTTCCTAGGAATGTATTCAGAAAGAACAAATTCGATTGAATTGAGTTAATTTGGAAGAAAACATTCAATATCTTAGGAGGGGATCAGACTTAGCAATGGCAGGTCAAGGTTAATTGTTCTTGTCTACTGGTAATATGAGTGAAAACCTTTGTGCTATGAAGGGGCTAATGTTTCACCAGTGGTTCATGTGGTGGGATTGCAATCCTTTTATTCCAGACAGAGGACATTGGCTCCTATTATGAATGCTGCTGGAAACCTAGTACACACAAAAGATGACTACCAATTAGTACTCTCTGTCACCATTCCCTCAGGCTAATTACTTTCGAGAATTAGTCCTCAAATGTGTACAACAAAAATTTCACTGGCTATGGCAAGGAAAACAATCCTTATTTGCTGGGCAAGAGGCCTTTTACTGGAGCTGAGATACATTAACACAGAGGACTGTTGGAATTTACTAGCTATTTTCTCTCAGTATGAGCTTTTATAATAATACAGACACCTTTTCAAGGGGATGAACAAATATGCTCAAATGAGTAGAAAGCTAAGCCATTATCCTGACTTCAGTTTGAAAAAAAAAAAACTTGGCAGAGGGTAGGGATAGGAATGTTTTCAGCTGAAAAACAGTGCATTCGTACAGGTTCACAGTGGAGTTTTGTTATTTATGCAATGAGAGCATAGATTTTTCTCTCATAGGCTCTCAGAAAGTTGGGTTCTTAGGGTCACCTTCAATATTCTTACTCATTTTCCCTTCTAGATACTTACTTTTTCTAAGTAGGTGTAGCTCCAAATTTTCCCATCAGCCCAAGTTCTTGAGATTATTTTTCCACTCTGGTCATATTCCATCTTTTCATTCCAGGTTCCTCTTTGAATAAATGTGACTAATCCTGAAGGTGAATATGTGATGTTCACTTCATTATATCTGCTCACAGGAGACCACAGAATGGGTCGCCCAGTCTGGTCATAAAGAATTCGAAGGGTGAATTTTCGGTGGTCATCATAGATCTTCCCCGTGCGGGTCATATGATCAAAATCGATGGAAAGTAGATTTCTGTTATGGGCCTACAAAAAAGAAAGATGGAATATATTTCATATATTGCTTTGTTTCTCCATCTAGTGCATTCCCAATCCTGAAGCGTTCTGGATGCTCCAAAGATGGAGAATCTCCTCACTGATACCTCATTGTTTCATATTCTTCATCTAACAGTTACCTTTATTTCCTTACCATAGTACACAGTCATGGAAGGACAAGGCCATGTTTTACTTCCTGGCAAAGTGCCTGGTATAATCCTGACCTTCATCTAATGGTTATCTTTCTCAATTAAGGACTCATGAGAGCCACCACAGTTTTCAATGATCACATGACCCTATTTTAAGTAAATTGGATGAGTCAGAATAGGGATTCCTGGCTCATTTCACCCTTTGTAACTAATCAAGTGGAAAATAAAGGAAAAAAGAAAAAGAACACAATGAGTTCAAACTGCTTTGGATATTTCATGTTCATCTGGGCTCAATGAACTTCATATCACAGTGGAACTCAGAGTATTTACTGAGGGGGCACCATTCAAGCACATTTCCAGAGAAGGCTGGCAGGTAAACATGGGGTCATTGATAGTAAGTGTAACACCATGTACTGATTAAAGAAAGTTAAGTTTGGATTCAAGTTAAAAAAAAAAAACAGCAACAACAACTACACTGTGGCTTAGGCCTGGTCACAGGCACCTTGAAACCTTACAGCTGACTCAAAGTGAGCTCTAGTCAAGGAATTTGATTGGACTTTATCAGTGACAGCACTCAGTGCTGTCTGGCTTTGATGAAATCTGGCTAAGTCTACCGGAGAGATCCAGATAGCAAAATAACCTACTAAAAGAAAACAAAGCAAAAAGACTTGGTGGCTTTTCCAACTGGACAAATGACTGAGTTTTCCAGTTTTCATCTAGGAACGGCAGTATTTGGCAGACACATCATCACTTTTGTTCTGACTTGCTGATTATGGTACACTCATTCAGAAAACACAGTACTGAAACTGTGTGTGTGTGTGTGTGTGTTTCCAGGAAAAGGTAGCTCTTCTTTTTAAGATCGTGGTTTTCATTAAGAGAGGTCAGTCCCTGAAGAAAAGGGGAACTCTGAAATAAGGGTGTGTAGAACTCTGGGAAGAACTTTTGAAACGGTTTTAATTTTAGTTTGGTGTGATTAACTTGTGACTTTTAGTCGGTCTTCTGCCTGACTATAATATAACTTCATTTTGAACTAATTGACATATGAAGTTGAAAAACGGCAGTCATAATGTACTCCTCACCCAACTTCCAGAGGACATACTGTGAATTGGGTGGAGAAGGTTCAAGTATATCTGGCAGAATTGAAGGCGAGAATCAAAAAGGAAAGAGGTTGAGAAGTAAGAGTGAATGGGACTCAGGAGACACAGTTACTGGTCTATGTTTTTCTCCCACTACTGATGCTTAATTTTACTATGAAATGGGAGTGGTATTTATACAACATTTTTTATTAAGAGATGTATAAAGAGATACCACTTTATACATCAGAGCCTTGCTAAAATGTCATCTTAGGAAACTGTAAAGTAGCAGTAACCACTATTTTAAAAATGCACAATATAATGCTGACTTCTCTCATTTTATTGAGGTCTGTGAGTAGGCCCATATGTCAAATGTCAAGGTAATTTCAGCTTGGTTTAAAACATTTATGTGGGCAAGAATCATCAGTATGATCCAATGCAGAATGTCAAATGACTGGTTAATGAGATATGAACAAAAAAAAAAGCAGAAATTTTACATCAGAATTAGATTCTATTATATATAGCTAGACTAAACTTGATCCATTAGTTCATTCAACTAAACTTTGCTAACTTAAAAAGAATATGTTTTTAGACTTATTTACTTTATGTGTACTATCCTTGGGAGTGATGGATGGTTGTGAGCGCTGTAAATCCATCTCAGGTCCTCAGCAAGAGGACAAGGTGGTCTTAACCACTGAACCATCTCTCCAGCCCTACTTTGGTGGTCAAGAATCCCTTTGCTTGAACATTATAAACTAGGTTTCCACATAAAATTTCATAAGCACATAATGGACACTGGGATACAATCCCAGCTGGCCATCACACTGTCTTGAAACCCAATCGTGAAATTTCTATGGGTACTCAGGAATCAAATTTTTAATTTCAGATAAGACTTTTTATCTTAGTGGCATTAATGACTACAAAGTTCCCACTCCTATATCAGAATCTTGTCTTTCCTTTCTCAGTAACTCGGTATACATTGGTCCTCAAAAATTATTAGCTTCATTCATATTCCATTAGATTCAAAGGAGATCTTTTTCCAAGGCTTCCCTACATTGGATAATATAGAAATATATAGAGGAAATCATGATCTGAAATTCTACCATCCAAGGAGAATTTCTATTCATTCTTACTGTATTTCCTCTCTGAGGGGCATATTTTTTTCATGCATTTAAATATATACAACTAGGATGGCACTTAATGTTGTGTCCCCTTTTTTTCAGCCAATGTTTTGGAGCCATCATTTCCACATTAATATGTACTCTTGATATATGGCTTTCAATAGTTGCATAATATTTTAACTACATGATAAATATCTCTGTGTTCATTCTTCCATAGTTGGACATTAGTGTTCTCATTTTCATTTCCTTTTGCACCTTATGATTTATTGAACATTTTTTCAATAAATATTTCTATAACGTGGATTTTAATAAAAAAGTCATTGTATTAAGTGACAAGCACACATTAAAAGACTCCAGATGTGATTTGAGAGATTGTAGATTGCATCCAAGGTTGCCCAAGATTCATAGCCCACTTGATTAGTAGTGGAGGACCTATCTCATCTTAGCCTCAGCAGTAGTTAGTAAAGTTTTCTGGATGTGAGAGTGAGAAAATGGTACTTTAATATGAAATTTTCATCCATTTGATTGGTAATGAGATTGAGGATTTTTTTAAATTATTGACTACACGCATATCTTCCATGAATTGCCTGCTCGTGCTATTTGACAATTTTCTAGAGGAATGTGGAATCTGGTCTTTTGAAAACATTTGCTCTCTGTTCCATCATCACTTAGCCAAGGCCTTAATTTCAAACTTCTGGAAAAAATGGCCAAAAACTTTCATGTCATGAATTCTAGCCAGAAGACTCAAATTATGTTTTTTTTTTTGTGGAACTGCTCTTTGTCTCAGAGGGTAGGTTTAACTCAGCTACCACAGGGGCAAATTTGGGACTTCTAAGGTTTTAAACTGTCTGCAGCAAATGTGTGTAGTGTTGTATTGCAGCAATATACACTAGTCTGCTGTGATCACCTAAAAGGTGTTAGAAAAGCATGTAAGTCCTGTCTTGTGATAGTTTGGACTTGGAAGCTTATAGGAAACCAGATGTTCTTTCTTCAACTACTTTTCCTGTGGTTTTATAGTCGCATATCTCCAACTATAATGCTATTTATTTATAATAGCTGCAAAATACCTATGTACTTCCAGAGATAGTTGCAACTATTACAATTTATGCTATAATGATAGTTAAAGAACCAAAGTAGCAAGTGATTTTCGGTTCAACTAAATTTTGGGTTTTAGTTGTCTGAGAGATGAAGTTTACTATTCAACACATTTCTTAATAACGTCATTATGACTCTAAGGGAAATCCCCCACAAAATCACCAGAGGGCTCCATCGAATGCCCTTTCTCTCTGCCTGTTGGGACTTGTACAGCAGTGAATCTGTTTCAGAAGAGCATCCTGATATTCTAATGCTGCTACTCAAATGCTCCTGAAACACTTATTTCAAAGTTGGGTTTGGAAGTTAAAATTCAGCAAGGACCAAAAAGGGTTGAAAGAATCAAAGATGCCATAGATTTCCTCTATTCATTTTCTATGGAGACCACACACAAGAAAGCTGCAAGGAAATTGCTTTCCGGTGAGCCTTCTTAACCTCTGTCCGTAGTACCTATGTGCTGCCAACCTCTAAGATGGGCATTAGAACTGGGCAGAATGGCACTGACTGCTCAGGTCATGGGCAAGGTTGGAAAAATCCATATTTATTCACATGCTTGCTCTTCTTTAAGACAACAGCTCTTGATCAAGCATGGGCCAGCACTTCTTAGTTCTACTTTATTTCCAGACAATCTATACTGTTCCCTCTCCTGGAAAAGGGAGAGTGAGAATAGTCCCAACTTATAAAGGGGACTTTTTGGACAGTTGTACAATGAATGAGACCTTTGAGTTTGGCAGCTGTTAAACTATTTTGTAGTAAGAAAGACAGGCATACTTAGGTTTTCAGTAGAGGAAGATGTGTGTTGCTGCATGAGTCCTCTGGTTTCCATTCGGGCTTTCTTTTCCAAACTATACTAAGGAGAGGGACTTGATTTTTGTTTACAGTCGAATCAGAGAGAAAGGAAGGCAGAATGCACTCTGGTGAGCTGTGGAACGTGATTGCCAACAGAACTGAAAGGTTCTGGGTGTGTGGATGGCTGGAGGAGGGGCCTCCAGAGGCAGCTATCCTGTGTGTCCACATTCTGCCTTTTCTTGAGAGTTTCTGTTTTAATTAATTACGAGAAAATTTTGACCCTTCATATTTAACTGATTTAGATAGTAGGTTAATGCTGTATTAGATTGATCTATGGACAATGGGAGATGTTTAATAACTGTGCTCTACACAAAAGGAAATTTTTTTGTTTTAACTGATGACACATACACACATGTGAACACACACAGGACACACACACACAAGGACACACACACACACACACACACACACACACACACACCAGAGCTTTATTCATGGCAGTTGATTTTCTTTTCTCTGTAAGGAGGAGAAGGTTGTCAAGGGGACTAGCTAGTATTTCAGGTCATAATACAACCTAATTATGTGTTAAATTTTGCTGAAGACAGAAGGTGAATAAGAGACAGGCCAAACAGCATCAAAATGTGAAAGCTGTACCGTATTGCATTTTTATGAAGTCAAGGAATGGACAGAAAGCTCAAGCTGATTTTAAAGTAGCCCATACTAGTCTACTCTCACTAGTTTTAAGGTAATTAGTATTGGACTTTTAAAGATCAATCAGTACATTAATTCAACAGATTTTATGTTTTCCTGAGATCTCCAGTTTAACAATTAAAAGGAACTCAGGGCTGCTTTTATTTCAGACTTGCTTATAAATGAAATGGCATGTCTTCAGAGTTAGTATTAGCCTGGGATAGCCATTTACAAGTCCATTTTTCTGTTTTTCAGTTTTGTTCTCAAGATACTTTCCTTAAATTGACATCACAAAATCTTAGTTCTAGAAGAGATACTAAGAGATGCTCAGGTTTACCAAGCCAGCCTTCCTAGGTTCAAATCCCGAAATCTGCAAAATGGGAATTTCTAACCCCCCAACCTGATGAAATGCTATAAATGATGAATAAGTTAATATATGGTGATATACTTAGTAAGGCTCCATCAAATACTATTGTCATTATGGTAATATTACCACTACTAATAGAGACTGCACAGTGCATGTGCCTCATTTATAGATGGAAAACTGCAAAATCACTGCATGCCAGTTCTTTCTTACAATCTCATTCTCCAAACCTGAACTCGATCGTATTGTCTAACCTGAATAATTTTTTCTCTAACTTATTCTTAAGTACTTTCCTGTTGATTCTTTGTCTGGGTAATCTTGTAACACATATTTAAAACTAATAGCAATCTATTAATGCTTATGCATAGGTTAAGTTACATGTGAAATAATACTTTCATCCTAGTTATTTTGGTAAGGCTATTTCAAGACCAAGAAACAGTAGGTTTTATGATTTGAAGACTCCAAGAAAACACGCATTCCAAAACACAACATTATCTATCAGTGTTGGAGCTTGAAATTTTCTATCTCCAGATTACTTCCTGGAGATGTAGGCAGAAACACTGAAGATTACAGATACTTGTTTAAAGTGGATTAATACACCTCTAAAGACTACAGATACATGTTTTAAGTGGATTAATATACCTCTAAACATCTCCCTATATAACTTTTCATAAAAAGAATGTCTCCACCAAACCTGGTAAGAAGGAAGCCAAAATGGAGAGGAAAGAGAACTCCAATTGTATAGTTGATGGCTCTGTCAGGCCGTTTCTGAAAATAAAAGTGTATGCTACTACTCTTTTGGCTTACTCTCTAATTCGCCACTATTTGTCAGCTTCAGACCCTGTGTTTTAGATTTCAGATCACATGTAAATTTAAAAGCCATTTGCACTTAAAAATCATACTCTAAGGCTAGAAGATAGTAATTTGCCTCCTTATAAGCAGGAGGACATGAGTTCTATCCCTAGCACCCATGTAAGAAAAGCCAGGCGCAGTAGTGTGCACTTACAATTTTAGGGCTAGGAGAATGGAGACAAGAATTTCGCTTCTGCTACTGGCTATCTAGCAAGCCTAGCCAAATTGGCAAGCTCTGGGTCTCAGTAAGAGACTCCATCTCGAAAATAGGTAGATGACTTCTGAGAATAATACCAGAGAATAACTCTGCACATACACAAGCATACACCCCCCCCAAACCTGTGCCCTTTTCAGTTGTCTTTAAACAGAGGAAAAAAAATCACCTGTGACGGTATTAGTATGTGCTTCTTTTGCTTGTTAATATATAATCATTCTATTTGATTCTTTGAGTTTAGTTTCAAATGCTTTTTTAATTATTTATTTTTCTAAAGAAGATAAAGCAAGCTGTAGTTTCAGGATTTTGCTGCTCACTCTATGAAATCTCTAGGATCCAATACTAAGATAAGTGTCATTATGATATGGTTATCCACAGACACAGCAAGGTGCAATATGGTTGTAGCTATTAAAGCAGTTTGCTTTTGGTGGATGTCCAATTCCTTGACAATTCCCTCTGTTGTTATCTGTTCTCTAATTCCTCTATTGTCCAGGGAAATATATTTATGGGGACAGATTGATACAGCAGATGAGAAAACACACTGATTGGATGCAGAAGTATTTTACTTGTGATTCAGACACAACTCAAGTTAGGGGAAGTAGATTTTAGAAAAAATAAATGAAATTTCAGGATATTAATGTGATTTATTTCATTTAATGGTGCCTGCGAAGGCTGGCTGATCTAACAGATCTCTGGCCTGGCTGGGCTGTACATGACGTTATATTTCCCAAAAATTTGCTTCCCTCACCTTGACTTTGTGTGACTGGGGAAGAAATCCTCAGTGATCACTGGAAGAAACTATTTCTTGTTTTTTTTTTTTTTTTTAATAAAAAGATGTATTTCTCCTGATTTTCTTTCCCTCTAGGAAGTCTGAGGCAATGATATGTAGATTTTGGAACATGGGGTGTCCATCATCTTAGCAAATGGCCCTTTAGATGAAGCTGTTGTCCCTTTGTGCCTGGACAATTAGTGTTTTATGACCTACTGCCCAAGCACATTGACAAATCGCAAGAGTAGCTTTTGAGAGGTGTCCCCATGCTCACAGCATGGCAAGCGTGTCTCCATCCTTGCTCTCCTATGTCCTGACTATGGGAACCTCTCTCCACGTTCTGGAGCAGCAGCTTCAGCAGAAGAAACAAATGATTCAGTCGTGGCACCTGAGAGCATCAGAGACCCCTGGTTTTGTTTGTTTGTTTGTTTTTACAGGTATACTTACAAATGGCTCACTGCATATTTAGCCAGAAAATGAGAACATTGTCATCTGCTGTTTGCTTGAACACCTGCCAGGGCTAAGTGAAGGGTTCTCATCTTGGAACTAAGAATATCAATGGGCAAAGAATCACCACTTTGTCCAACTTAATCTACACCTGTCTTTTGGGAACCCCGTCATCCCACTGGGCATTCCATTCCATGCCTGGCATGCAGAAACCAAGGTAGCCATGTAGCAAATCCCGTGAATGGGGAGGGCAGGTAAGGATTAACCAGTTAAACAGCCTCTCTTCTCCTTTTATCTCCTTCATGCTTTCTTTGCCTGGAGGCCAGCCAGTTGTCCTGAACCACCCACACTTGCCAGTACATTAGAGTCGATTATTTGTCTCTTTTTGTCAGCATTGAAATGAGGAGTCAGGCTCTGCCAAGGTGCCTGTACTGAGTGGGGCAATGATTTATAGATTAATTATTTTAAGGAACAAGGCAGCACAGCATGCTGCAGTGGAAACGGTGCCATGCCAGGGGAATACCTGCATCTCAGCTCAGGCGCTGAGCTGTAATAGCTGTTTGACTTTGGGCAAATCAGTTGACCTCTCTGAGCCTTGGTGTCTTTCTCTGTAAATTGGGAATAACAACAATTGATGGCTGTGGTGATCAAATAAAATTCTGGCGGTGAGAGCATTTTGTTAACCCCAAGGCACTAAATCTATGTAAAAGACTGTTATTAGATTTCTAGGGACTTGCACAGTCACAGCACCGAGCCAATAAGGGGCCCAATCCTTCATTTCCAAGACCTCAGGGAGTACATTTGACGTTCCATAGAGGAAAAAGGCCTGGGGTTTGTTGCAGTGTGGGTCAGCTTATAATTAGCGCCTACTAAACCCATTCGTTTTCAGTACTAAACTGCTCTGCAGTGTTTTATGGCTACTAGCTTTTCAAAAGTAAGAAAACTTTGGGATATAAGGTATGGATTATGGTTGGCAATTTCTATTATCTGAATCTTGAGGGGAGAATACAGAGTGAGCTATCCTAGAATATCCTAGGGTCACATAATAGTAGAGAATGGATTACCCCAAATAATGAAAAATCCCCAAGGTTGCACTCTATCTGATTAGGTTCATAATATTTTAATACGTCTATAAGCTGGAGGAGGAACTAAAAGACCAATTTTCCTGTGATCAGTCATTAGGATGATAAGCTATTTGTAGAGAATTCTTTCTTTTCTATGGCAGTACATTTTCACAGAAATGCCTTTAATTCTAGGACTCGGGTTGTGGCCGGAAAACCATCATTGTGAGCACTGCCTGGGATACAGAAATCGACATGGTCTCAACACCAAACACAAACACAAACCATTGCAACAAAAAGGCATTTTAAAACAAGTTATAAAACTGGGCATCAGGGTTAGATCATTTGACTTTCCCATTCAAATTTCTATGCAGCAACTGCATTTCTTGAAGAATTCAGACATAAATTCTGACTTTCATACACACCTAGAGCTTTGCATATTTGAATGGATTCAGTTCTTAATTCAGTGGCCTATCTGGCAACTGTTCTATTACAGACCAATCAATAGAACTGAAAAATACAAATTGACTTGTACAACTAGACAACTATAATAGTTGTTATTTAAAAAAAAACAGCTACTAAAGGCTGTTTTTATGTGCCATCAATAGAGCTGGTTAAAAAGTAAACACACTTGTAGATGCACCTTTCTGCATCAAGACATGTGACTGGTTGTTTTACCATTTCTCTGCAGCCTGATGGTTGGTTGGTGGTTGTATTTCTACAGCTTTCAATTCACCATAGTTCTTTCACGGTGAGTGAAAAGAATGTATGCATTTTCTGTATCCTGAGTGTGATGCAGATGTTCTGAGGCCCGGCCTCAAAAATAAATACCTCCTGAAGACTGACAGTTTTTCTGATGCTAAGTCAAGTTGCCAATATATTAGTCAATATTCAAGAAAGGGCAGGGAAGGAGGGCGCTATGGTGTTTGCAAGCTTCTTGCACTGCAGGGGAGTGCTTCTGACAGAGAGCTCTGCTTAACTGTAGGGAACTTTTTGATAAAGACTTGAGAACTCCTAAAAGCTTTCAGTTCCCTCAGATGAGCTCCTTCGAGCACTCCACCTCAGTCTCCATCTGGTTCTTTGCTCCCATGGCTCTTCGATGTACATACAGCAATGGGATCACCCACTGACTTTGCCCTCCTATGTTGCCTTTATCTAAATGGTGCCTTATGTCTTACACCCTTTTCTCTCCACCCACAAGTGAGATCCTGGGTCAACTTGTGGAATCCTATAAGCATCTCCAAGGCAGGCTAGCATGGGTACTGAAGGGCTTCTTGATTAAAGATATTTCTCCAGCCCTAGACATTCTTGGTGCCCGAAATTGCTATGATTAGAGCACTTTAGCTGGCTAATGACAAAGAAAGCCCCTATTAGAATGCATACTTAAGGATTCTGAACCATTATCAGCCATTAGCGCTCTCTCGAATTAGTGTATCATAGAAGCTAGGCAGTCACCTGGAAAAGCTTTGGAGAAGCAAGAGATCAGTTTAGTGAGGCTCTTCACTTTCCAAGGGAACCTAGGAACTTTTGTTCTTTGCTGAAAAGGGAAGGAACTTACTCACCCTCAGTCTTCTCTCAAAAGCTGAAACGTTGCCTTTGCTTTGCTCCTTCCTCTGTCTCCACTCAATGAGGTTGGCATTGTGCTCTCCAGGCAATGATATGTTGCATTTGCCCAGAGTGGGGTTGACAGCCCCTGCCAGGATGTGAGGCTCTGAACTGAGGTTGATCTCCATCCCACTGGCAAAGGTGACACGAAGTGAACCATCTGGACTCACCCGATAGGTACTTTGAGTATTTTCTGTAGACAGATGAGCAAAGGGGAGGGAAGGGAGGAGGAAGAGGAAGAGGAGGAGGAGGGTAGGTAAAGTTGAGCTCCAGTACACACACTGAAGCAGAGCAGATGGGGTATCGGAGGGCCTAACTGCACTCTAAGCTAAGACCCCACACTCTGATATCTACATTCTTTAGCCATTTGGGTCCTGTTATTTTCACAGCTGGGATATACCCTGTGAACAGGATAAAATACTGCTGTGTCACATTGTAGACTTCTTTCTCTCTCTCTCTCTCTCTCTCTCTCTCTCTCTCTCTCTCTCTCTCTCTCTCATTGTTGGTTGTCTTTTAAAGAATACCCCAACAGACTTCCTCTCTGACTTGTTGAATGTGACATCTTACTTTAATATGCTGGGAGCTCGAATAGAATAAAGAGTGGATGGCTTCCTCCCACTGCAGATGGCATCATAGCCACTGCAAAACTGGGTTTACTCATTTTTGGAGTGAGTTGTCGCACAGCCTAGCAACAGAGTGAGTCCTGATGCCTGGACAGTGGAAACCATTTCTTTGTTCACTTCCTCTGTAGCTTCTAACACATTCCTTTGAAACTGTATTTTTTTCCTTCAATTCTTTCTCCCCTCCTCTTTTAGTGTTTTTAATTCTCTCATAGCACTTGTATTTTTCCCTGGTGCATTGCCTAATTTGTCCTTTGTATTCACCCATGTCAGATCTGATCTAGAATGCTAAACTCAGATGGGGCACAGACTCTATTATTGTCCTCCAAAGTAGGAAACCCTTAAAGAGCTTTACAAATGGCTGGGTGTTGGGAAATGACTTGATGGGAGATCAGACTTGGCAGGATTTAACCTCATTACTCCCACAGAGATTGGGGCCCAGCATGGATATGTGAACTTGTGAAAAGTCTGAATTTGTCTCTGTCCCCGCTGGAAAATGGAAGGGAGAACCTATCTTCTTAATCAGAGGGGAATTTAGTTCCTTAATAGAGAGCGTACGTTTGACCAGAGATCTGAAAGCAGGTGGAGTTCTGAAGATCATTTACCTTGTTTTAAAATGTAGATAGTACTGGTTGCTGTCAAGTTGGTTGACATGAGGACATTTTCACGGTTGGATGTGTCTAGTGCCACTTTTGTCAGCTTCTCCAGGTCACTGTGGAAGCTGCTGACTTCTCCAGTAGGAAAAGTTGCATTGGTCAGATGTCCCTCGGGGTCATACCTGAGGAACAGAACAAATGTCAACTCCAAAGCCTCTTGGCAGTAACTCTGCAAGGCAAAAATCATTTGGAAGCTAATACAGTTTTACTTTGAGTGATAACAAATATTATTAACCTTGTTGAATAAGAAGAAAAGGTCAGAGGGATGCTTAATCAAAAGAAGGTAGTTTTTGAAGCTTCTGAATTCCTGATGACTTCCTTGAGCTATGCTGTTTTACAGAAAAAAATATATATCTGGCAATGAATCACCAGATGGAAACCTGATTTATGAAACACTTCCTGCTGTGTGCAGTGTTCCAGGGAGGCCTCTGCAATTTGGGTCGATCCCGCTACCGGTGATGAATTATGAAAACCAGCAGAGGGTGCTGTTGTCAAAGACAAAGGAGCCACGAAAGGGCCTTCAAAGCCCAAGCAGGCCAATAAACTGACTTTGCATTGTGATGGGAAAAATTATCATTTGCTGCTGTTTAAGTTGCCAAATTTGAAATGAATGAATCATTCTCCCAACAAAATGAACAAGCGCAGAGGATAATGGAAACATGTTCATTAGAACATTCTGGAGGCCCTTGATCTTGGTTTCACTTAAATTCTTTTTATCTTTCTGGAGTAGAGTGTATAAATGCTTTGTAATTTGCCTCTATGAGAAAGACACACAAAAATAATAATTACCTGGGATAATAGGCAATAACCCATATCTGAAAATATAGTCTAGTGGGTTTACTTTAAAAAAAAATCAAAATTATTGGCAATCTCACTGTCCTCCAAATGGAAACTACCTCCCTGAAGGCTTTTGATGTGGAGCTGGTCTTTTATTGCCAATGGAACCATGAAAAATAAACAGTTCATTAAAAGTAAAGACACACATTTGGAAACCCATTACTGTTTCCTTTTCAAGTTGCAAATTGCAAAATATTTAAGTACTTTTATTTGCTTTTAAAATGTTAAACAATTATTTTTTTTTTTTTACCCGAAGTGAACGGGACACAGCAAAGACACAGTGGTGAGTGTGACTCTCTCACACTCACCTATTTGTGAAACGAGGGGGGAGTAGTCCAGTGTTAGTCCATCAGATTTTAAGGACCCTGGCCCTAAGTAGCTGCTGGAATTTTAAAATCTAGACCAACTTTTGGCTAAGCTGTGTTTTAGAAGAGGGAGCTGCACTTGAGGGTATACACACTGCTGTTCCAAATTCAATTTCCTATGTATATATTGTGTCTATTGGCACACATAGATTATCAGTCAAAACAGTTGTGTGTGTGCGCGCGTGCGCGCAAAGAAGTAGACAAATTGGTCATTTGACATCACAGACACTCCAACTGTTATGTTGCTTAATTGGGTTTTCATTTTTCTTTTCTAAATGGGTTTCACTCAAAATGCTTGGTGTGCTGTTACTGTGCAGGCAAGGACTCATTGTCAACACTGCTATTTGTGCCTGTGGTTAATGACAAAATCCTTTCTTTGCCCAGCCTGCTTGCTCACAGCCTGCTCCGGGGCTCTGCACCTGTAAGCAGCAAGCCTCCGTTCAGAAAACAGCATAGAAAGGCTGTGTATTAATATTAGTGGTAGTGGTAGGGGGCCGGGGAGGTATAGGCACAGGTAGAGGAAGAGCCCCAGCCTTTGTCTGTTGCAGGCTGGTCCTTCCAGAGCATGAAAACAATGTCCAGCTTTTATTGTCAAAAGCAATCAACCTGCTGCTTCCTATAAGAAATGTTTCCGACTTGCAGATAGAGGGCAGCTGTTGCAAGCTTTCCTCAGAAGAGAGTGTGCCAGTCTAGCAGTGTGGAATACACAGCAGTTCCTTCATGCTCCCCATTCAGCCTGGGCAACTCTGCCTCATTGCTTCCCCTTTCCTGGATTCTAAGGGCTTGCCTCAAATCTTAACCAATGGCACTGTTCCTCATTCCTGTAGGACACTGGCACTGAAATGTAGATAAAAGGTTCAGCTGACTTTCCATTTGGGGGGCAACTACTTTCCCCGCCTCCTAGTCATACAGACCTGTGTTGTATTTTATTTGCTCAGTAGTAATTGAATTGGGAGCAAGTGCTCTCTATACCTGAGCTCTACCCCAGCCCTCTCCTTGAGTTTGAACGACATTCCCTAGGAAAGAGCTCAGTGGTTGTGTCCCTTTGTCAGAGAAAAACAAATTCGGATGCCATTGAGAGCCATCTAAGCACATACATGCTGGAGTCCTAAGTTCTGATGAGCCACAGTAAAGGCTTCGAGACAAATTTGCTTTGCTAACCAATCTAGTTAATATCTGTTAACACTAAGCCATATACTTGTCTGAGATGCATTTTCCTGCTTATGTTTCACATCACAAGCACAGTTCTACATGCTTTGTTCCTGCCACTGCTTCTCAAGTCTACAGAAGTGCATTAGGAAAGGAAAGCTAGTTCTGGATACGACTCAGTTACTCAGACAGTTACTCAGATAGATTTAGGTGGGAGGCTGCTGCTTGGTCCTTTTCTCATGAGGCAGGCAATAGTTTAGGGAGTAAAGTACCTTTCTTACAGGCTTGTCTAGTCTCTGAGTGGCTAGAAAGTCATCTTGCCTCATTTCCTCTCTGCGTCTGGGCAGGCATTCTTATTACAAAGTGTGTGTCGCTCGATCATAGAACTCCAGCCCTCAACACTCTTACACAGCCATATCTGCTCGTCCCAGTCAAAAGCGGTTACATTTGCTAGGTGTTTGTAGTGTGCTGTCTCTCATGTGCTCTGGATCGTATGGCTCTGGATCAAAACAGAAGAAGCCCACCTCTCTTCTGTGGGGTCATTACCAAAGGAAGAGCTACAGGCAGATGTAAACATCAGTGGGTAATTCCCTCAAGTTTGGAAAGATTGCTCAAAGTGGACAAGAAAGAAAGAGAGCCTTTGATTTCTCAGGGTTTGCTTGAGTCCCTCCCTCCCCAACTCCCATCACTGGGGAATGCATCTTTCCAGGCTGCATGTCAAAGAAACAAGTTTAATCAAAATTCTCTCATGTCGTGTTTTTCCCCTTTGGAGCTTGCATCCTTTGGTGCAGAGAGTACAAGCCAATATGCTTCAACTGATCCCCTCAGGCCACAACATGGGAATGCCCCCCTCCTATCTCCAGGCAGTATAGAGAGCTCATTTAACCAGGCACGAGAATTCTGCCAAGGGGAATGTACCACTAGACAATGAGTATTGCCTTCCTAGTCATTAGAGGTGGGTTTGGTAAGAGGAGATTTATCATCATATTGTTCACTTCTAGACTGATTTTTGCAGTGTCCTTACATGGAGGAAACACAGCAGTATTGAAACTTACCCTTTAGTTCAGCACTATGATAGACTCTAGGTATAGCATATGTCTGATAGACTGTATGTCACACTCACATGTACGTGCACTGGTAGAGTATGCAAAGGAGATTCATTTTTTAAAATAAATAAATACATAATTAAAATTGATGTGTATGGGTGGTTTTCTATCATGTACGTCTGTGCATCAATTGAATGCCTAGTGTCTATGGAGGCCAGAAGATTACGGTATCCCTGGAACTGGAGTGATAGGCAGTTTTGAGCCTACAGTTGCTGGAAATTGAACCTGGATCCTTTAGAAGAGCAGCCAGTGCTCTTAACCGCTGAGCCATCTCTTCAGCTCCTAGAATTCATTATCCTTGAGGGGGATATACTTTAGTTGGGGGAAGTTATATTTATACATTATTAAAAATATATTTGGTCTAATCTTTTCTCATAAAGGATAGTGCGATCTTTCCCCTGAGGAGCATTTAAGCCAGTTCTAAACTGCACTGAACAGAAGCTGGAAGCTCCCCTATCTTTGCTTACAAGAAAATACTCAGATTAATAAATGTGTGATTCATTATTTATATTTTTAAAAGGAAGGACAAAGAAGTTAGACCTCTATCCTCCCTCAGGTCAAAACTGACCAATCTAATCAGCATTCTTTAGGAAATAGTAGATCCCATCTTTCTCACCACCAAGAGTATTATGCACTTCCAAGTCCACAATGCCCTTCTGTTCTCATTTGACTTTCATTCAGCTAATAGAGTCATATGCTATAGGTCCTGGGAATACAGTGTTTCATGAAACCCACAGTCTCTAGTAGGGCAGATGAGACCTGCACACACACAAAAAAAATCCTTCCAGTCCCAGGAAATTGCTAGTGCATATGTAAAGGAAGAACTGAAGAAGGCCAATAAAGGCAGAAGTCAGTTCCTGCTGGGCTGAGCAGAAGAGAGGGAGGAAGATCATGAAGTGGTAATGTTTTAATCCTGGAAAGTGTGCAGACACTGGGGAGGGAAAGAAGGCATTTCAAATAAAGCTGGAGCCGGAAGACCAGCACAGATTTATGTAGGATGTCCTTTGGGAAAATGCTGTTTGAAAACAAGGTTCCTGTAGGAAGGAAGTGGAGCGAATGCTGGAGAAGTGAGCACAGTGGGGGGGGGGTGTGTACCAGGCTCTCGAGGTAAATATGAAGTTAAGTAGAAGCAAAGAAGGTAATATAGAGGCATGGAAAGTTTGTGGGAGTGGGGAATAGGGAGATCAGATCAGGGTTTTGATGACAGTGAATTATGTATGGGGAGACTGGGAGCAGTAGAGATTTTGAGGAGGCTAAAGTCTCCGCTGCTGTAAGGGAAAATGATGAACTCTAGTTTTTATCAAATGTATTGTGATCACATGTTCTTGGGACTTGCCTCCCTCACTGGACTGTAAGTCCACAACTTTTGGCCACTCAGTCATCTTTGCATTCGCAGAGTGTGGCGAAGGGTAGATTGTCACTATATCTCCTCACTTGGTAGTCGCTGGACATTGCCAGTGACCATGGAAAGGAGCAACAGTGGGGTTAGAGGGCAGACAGAATCATCTACAGTAGTGTCGGGAGGGTTGCTGTTTAGTTTTTGCCAGCTTGACGTAAACTAGAGTTATCTGGGAAGAGGAATCGCAATTGAGAAACTTCTTCCATCAGTTTGGCCTGTGGGCAAGCCTGTGGCACATTGTTTTGAGTGATGGCTCATGTGGGAGGGTCCAGTTCATTGCAGACAGTGCCATCCCTGGGTGCTGTAAGAAATCAGGCAGGATAAAGCATGGGGAGCACCCCAGTAAGCACCATGGTCTCTGCTTCAGCTTCTGCCTCCAGGTTCCTGCTTTGAGTTCTTGCCCTGACTTCCCTCAATGATAAATAATAAGCTTCAAGGTGAATACAAAGCCTTTCCACCTCAAGTTTCTTTTATTTGGTGTTTCAGTTCAGCAACAGAAAGCAAAGTAGGACAAGAAGACCAATTCAGTTTGCATAGATGGCCTGTGAAAATGCAGGCAGCCTTCCTTGGAGCCTCTGAAACTTTTCTCTGCTTCTGTGTGGCCTGAATCTTTATTTTGCTTTTCTACAAGTACCACTGCAATTCTATTTGCTTCATTCTTGAGTCATAGCAAGACAAAGAGAGCTATTTGAACAAAGATGTTTAGATAACTAAAGGAATAGTCCTTATTTTTATATTCTTGTTTACATGGGTGGCCATTTTATTTTTGTTTTGGATAGAGTCTCATGTGGCCAAGGCTGTATCAGAACTTTTTAGGTAACTGAGATGGTGGTTTGATGGGGTTAAGGACAGAATGCCTGGCCATACACATCTTATGTAAGCACTCCACCAACTGAGTTACATCCTCAGTCCTACTTTTACTAAATTGTAGTCATTTACTTGCCTGGAGGTAAGGGCTGCACCTTATAGCGCCTTAGTTTCTTTTAGATCCCATGACTGTAGAAGACACTAGAATCTTGCATATGTTTGGTTTATGAGCCTTAGCAGTAAATGGATGAGCCATCTCTCCAGCCCAATTTCAAATGTTCGAAGGGGTGACTACTGAGTGAAACTTTCTGCATGAAGATATGGCTTATGTGCCTTGACCCACTATAATCGTATCTGGGTGAACGAGTGATCCCTCATTAGCCACACGTGACAAGACTCAGCATTTAAACAATACTCTAGAAAGTATTGAGAAATATTATGAAAGCTTTTCTCACTTGTCACTAAGTGGCTTGTGTGTGTGTGTGTGTGTGTCTGTAAAGAAATGACCTAACAGTCTAGAAATGGAGACTGCGGAGGACCCAAAGATCAATCACACATGGAAATACAGAGGTCTTCCTCCCAAGTTCAAGGACATCCTACAAAGAGGGACTGAGGAGCTGCTAACTTGGCTCAGTCTGACAGCAGACACAACCGATTCTCTTGCCTCAGCCTGGGGCTTTTTCTATTTAATGTAGCAGAAGATTTTTTTTTTTTTGGCCAGGAAAATGCCAGAAAAATCAGTGAAAGCATCATGTTTACTATTTCAGTTCCTAGGGTGAAGAGGAGTTGCCCATTATGTAAGGAGCAAGGTCTTTCTCTTGGATCTCCACTGTGAACAGGTCAATTACAATTAGGGGTCCATTAGCTTGTGAGGACAAAATGCATTTCTCCTTCTCCTAGTATTATTCTTATGTCGACAGTCACCTCCTTGTTAGCCATTTCTCTGTCGACAGCTTCTCATCCCTGCCCCACCTCCACTCCCCACCCCACCCTCAACCCCAGAACTTAGGTTGCTTATGGGCAGTGAGGCTTCAAGTACTAATACATGGGGTGTGTAATTTGGATCTTGGTCCAAATCAAACAATTATGAAAATCAACGATCTATTTAAACAATAACCCATCCCACAATAAAAGCCCCTATACTCCTGCTGCACAAGAGACTGTTTTAGGTGCCGTTTGCATTACCCACTGTTCAGGGTTGTCTGTGTCAGTTTTTCTCTCAATAGCTGCAGATAATCAAAAGCTGAACAGATTACTCTCATGGGGCTTTTTACACAGCAGGTCTCCATCTTGACAAACTTTGCTTCGCTCTCATCTCATCTCACAACAATTCTGATTTTAACTTGGAAAACAATTTGTCCCCTTTAGCCAGAAAAAGAAGCCACTCTCTCACTTTACAGAAATACTTGAGGTTTTCGGAGAGCCTTTCAGCTTCTCTCATGCTTAGCCTTCTTCTGACCCTGATTGAGAAAGTAGCTCCAATTCCGTGTTCTCAAACTTCAGATGGACAAGGACAGTTTGGTTGGAACATCCAGGACTGGGTTAAAATGAAACGAGCCACATGCAGAAGGTAGGCTATTTATGCATATTATTAGGACAGAGAAAGTCATGCATTCTTATGTGACCAGGACCTAGGGGCTGTGGTTTACTAGGGACTGCTGTTTAGCCTGAAAGCAAATAGCATCAAAAGGAAGAGGTATCTTCTCTCAACACATGTAATTTGTTCTTGACCAGTTCAGCGTACTTGTTGCTGGAGTTAGGAGGTAGGGGAAAGAATAGCCTTCCTTTTTATCTAATGATGTTCTCATCTTTTCCTATTCTAGCTCTCTACATTCTGTGCCATCACTCTTGTAGTCTCAAATATTCACTCTTTTATGGAACTCATTGTGGTAGCTGTAGAACAGAAAGAATAAGTCTGACTCTAGATCTAGCCAACAAGCAATCTGAGTGGGCAAGTTACCTCTTTATTATGGGACTCGCTCATTTATAAGATGACTTTGAACTTTTCTTTGTGGCCATAAAATTCCAAGGGCACTCCCTTGTGGATGCTTGTGTTTCTTATTCCTTAGAGTCACAATATTGGTTATGCCACAATGATGTGAATAGCTCCCACTTTACTGATTGCAGGCTGAGTCCTGGGGGATACTAGAGGATACTGCTTAACACATTGTCTCTGCCTTGAGGTGCCAACAGCAGAAAAGCTGGTATACAAACTGATCTTTCTGTAACACTCTCTATTCTACTGGGCATCATAAGTTTTTTTTATCTCTATACTGTAACTTTTGCATCAGCAAGCAAACATATTTCACTAAAATCTGCTATAAGTTCAAGGGTAGCCTGGTCTGCATAGTGAGTTTCAGGCCAGCCAAGGCTATATAGTGAGACCCTGTCTCAAACCAAAACCCAAATCAAACAAAAAACAAACAGCAATAAAAATCCCTTTTATTGACTCCCATTTCTCTCTCCCGACACCAGCTCTAATTTTTCTACTCCTTATAAGGAGTAGAAAAGCTCCTCAAAGTAATTCTTTATCTACTGTGTCCAATCTCTCTCCTCCTGTTTTCTTTTTTATTATTATTGAAAGATAATTCACATACCATAAAATTTAGTGTTTTAAAGGGTACAAGCTACTAATGTTTCAATACATTGGTTATGTTATATAACCATCACCACTACTTCCAGGGCATTTTTATCATTCCCTAAACAAACCTTATTCATTATGCCTGCCCACACCTCCAGGTTATTCCTTTCATCAGCTCTTGGCAACTATTAATCTGTTTTATAGCTATATGAATCTGCCTTTTCTGGATCTTTCTCTTTCTTTCTTTCTTTCTTTCTTTCTTTCTTTCTTTCTTTCTTTCTTTCTTTCTTTCTTTCTTTCTTTCTTTCTTTCTTTCTTTCTTTCTTTCTTTCTTTCTTCCTTCCTTCCTTCCTTCCTTCCTTCCTTCCTTCCTTCCTTCCTTCCTTCCTTTCTTTCTTTCTTTCTTGGCTATTTTTTTTTTTTTTTAGACAGGGTTTCTCTGTGTAGCCCTGGCTGTCCTGGAACTCACTCTGTAGACCAGGCTGGCCTGAAACTCAGAAATCCTCCTGCCTCTGCCTCCCAAGTGCTGGGATTAAAGGTGTGCGCCACCAGCGCCCAGCTCTGAATATTTTCTGTAAAGTAACCGTATGATACTTTTACCCTTGTGTTTAGCTTCTTTCACTCAATGCTTGTGAGGTTGATTCACGGTTTAGCATGTATCAAAACGTTTCTACTTCTGAGTTAATATTATCTCATGATATTGATAGATTGCATTATGCATGTCTCCTTGTCACTTGGTGAACACTTCCTGGTGATTATGAACCGTGGTGCCATGAATATTTGTGCGTCCACCCAGTCTGTCATTGTCCTATTCTATTCAGGCTTGAGTCCTCTACTGTGTCATAGAATCTTCTTTCTTTTAGGTAAATAATGATAAATTCTTAGGACCAACTTATTTATTAATATCTGATTCACTACCATTTTTTATGGGCATGCTGGTCATATACATATCCTGTATGTCTGTGTACTTCTTACATGCCTGATATGGAAGAGGACATCAAACACCTGGGGACTGGAGTTACAGATGGTCACGAGCTGCCATACAGTGCTGGGACTTAAGCTCAGGTTCTTTGAATGAGCAGCCAATGAATTTAACTATTGAGCCAATGTCCAATGGCAAGAAATGGGTCTTTAGGAGATGATTAGGTCATAAGGGTTCTGCCCCCATAATGAAGTCTGTGAGCTGTAGGGAAATAGCCTACGTCTTTTTCTCCCTACTTCTGCCATATGAAGATGCAGAGTAAGAGGTGCCATCCTGCAAGCAGAGAGTGCTTCATACCACATGCTGATTCTGCTGGAACTTTAATCTTAGACTTTCTAGACCCCCCCCCCAAGATGTCTTAGTGGGTAAAAGCATTTGCTACCCAGCCCTTTTGGCCTGAGTTTGAGCCCTAGAGTCTATGTAAAGGTAGAAAAGAGAGCACCAACTCCACAGAGTTGTCTTCTGACACACATCATATGTGTGCACCCCCCTCAGAGTGAATTCCTATTGTTTATAAATAACCTCATCAAATGCAGTTTGTTTAAGTGCATAAATAGACTGGACTAAGCCAACTGGCTGTCAAGACATGCTGCTTCTTTAGCTCACTGGCTCTCTTTTCTCACGCACTCACTCACTCACTCACTCACTCACACTCACTCACTCACTCAGTCTCTCTCTCTCTCTCTTGTTTTTTTTTGTTTGTTTGTTTGCTTTTTGTTTTTGTTTTTTGTTTTTCTGAGACAGAATTTCTCTGTGTATCCCTGGCTGTCCTGGAACTCACTCTGAGGACCAGGGTGGCCTCGAACTCAGAAATCCGCCTGCCTCTGCCTCCCAAGTGCTGGGATTACAGGCGTGTGCCACCACTTCCTGGCCACTCAGTCTCTTTTGACAACTTTTTCTTAAACTAAAATCTCTGAGGTACTTCCAGATCATTATGTTGCTATCTTAGTCTATACTCACTTTTCTGGCAATCTTACCTTTTTCATGGATTTAACCTTTGGTGAATTTCAAATGTGGATTTCTAGCTTCTCTTCAAATCCAGATTCATCTATTTAACTTTAAAAGTTTAACTAATTGTAACAAATTAAATTTATAGTCTCTTACCTTAGTCTTGTTTAATATTTCTTTCTAAGAATACAAATTCTATATTCAGGTGTTTAGGCCAAAAACTTTGAAGTTGTCTTTGACTAATTTTTTTCCACAAATCCTACATCTACTTTGACAGTAAGTATTGATCATTCTGATTTTCAAAATGTATTCACAATTTTGATATATCTTTTTATTAGTATAATCTCTATCATCTGTCTGTTCGTCCATCCATCCATCTATTTTTCTATCTATCTGTCTATCTATCTATCTATCTATCTATCTATCTATCTATCTATGTATGTATCTATCTATCTTATCCATTTTTGTGTGCCATGGCAGAATGTGGGAGGTCAGAGAACAATTTGTGGGATTCAGTTCATTCTTTCCATCATATGGGTTCTTAGAATCAAGCTCAAATTATCAGGCTTGGAGGCAAGCATTTGTACCTGCTGAGCCATCTTACTAGCCCCAAATTATTAATATATATTTATATCATATACATGTATGCATATATTCTTCATATAACATCACTATTTGAAGTGCTGTACAAGTTATTGTCCTCCAATAAAATGTAAGGTTCATGAATAAATGGAACTTTATCTTTTTATTAATGGTTATATCTCCACACATAATAGGCACATCCAACCTGTGGCCTACATACTTCATACACTTCAGGATAGTTATGAATGAAGGTCAATGCAAACTCATTAACTAACTTAAAAGATTATGACATTTTTTTTTACATTTTTATAAGTTGACTTCATAGTTCTTGTGTGTGGACTTAGTAGATGACATCATTGTGCCTCAGTGTCAAAGGTTAGACATGCCTGAAATATTTTGTAGTACTTAGCAAATACTCAAAAACTATTAGTCAAAGGAATGTAAAGGAAACAGGTTACCTGGCTGATTTGAAAACTAGTTAACATAACCATTTGTTTTGGCAGGACTGAATTTAACAGTCAGGTTTCAAAACAGTGGTTTTCTTTTTCTCACATAATTTTAACTGGTTTGTGATATGGGGTGGGTCTCATTTTCAATGACATTAAAAATTTATCATTGGAAATTAATTTTCATAAAGGAAGAAGTTTTAAAGTATGGAAGCTGGTGAAACAGGGCCAATCAGTTATTTTTGTAGCTTTGCTACTTATCTATAAAACGGGAAATGCTAAGAGCCCCTACCCCATGTTGTAATAAAGAGAACCAAATAAAATAATGTATGATAATTACATAGCCCAATATCTAGCAGCAAGTAAATCCTTAGAGAACGGTAGCTTTTGTTACTCTTATTAAGACATAAGAGAACTTTAAAAAAAAAAACATCAAGGAAGTGTCCTGCAACAGAAACTATTGAATATATTTCTCCAAGTGAAACTGGAGTAGCTGTTCAGGTCTTTTGTGTAAATGGCATTTCTTTGGGAAATGCTCCAAACTTTGAAGGACAATTGCTTTGTGTTTTTCCTCAGAAGGCTTTTGTGCCCCGGACATATTCTCTTCATAGTCTCTGTAACTACGCAAGAAGAGTCACACCTTAAACTCCTCACACTTAGTATCTAAACTTCTTAATGTCTAAAGCCTTCGGCTTGACACATTCTGACTTCTGACTCTAGGGATTATCCTCACTTGGTATACTGTTAGAAACTTGGCAGTTTCCTTTGTGGGGAAAGTGCTTTGGGGGGGGGGGCTGCTGATCAGTCTGGCTTGCTGAGTGGATTGACTTGGGAACAAGGTAAGGAGAATGGTCTCTATTTCCATGCTATGGGACAACCTAGTAGCTTGCTGTCAGACATATTTCATGTTAGTTCCCAGTCAAATGCAGTTGTTACAGAACTAGCTTGTAATTGCCTCTGCATGCTAGTTCCACTGGGGTAGGGACACTGAGGAAATCTGAGCTTGCACAGGAACTCTTGACTCCCCTTCTCACAGAGGCTCACAGTTGCTGGGCAGCATTCGCTCCACAGATTTTTATATTCTCCTTTCAGGGTCCACTTCTTCCATTCTTACTTCACTGTTATCTCTCACAGCAGTGAATACTGAGTTGGGCTGGGCACAGACTTATTTATTCATCCATTGAACCCCACAGGGATCGGTAAATACTTGTTAAATCACATTGCCTCTTTACTGCTTCAGAAGTATCCTTTCATTTTGTTATTTAGATGCAATTTTACCTTGTTTTCCCAGGGATGCTGTACATTTTTTGAGTGCATGGACTTTTACCTCATTCCTGTCCCCTGCAGTGTCACACTATACTTTAAGCATTATGCTCTACAAACTGCTTAGGTGAAATGGGGCCCACCCTAGGAGCTGAGTAAAATTTTCTCCTTGACTACTTACTTTTTATTTTTTAACTGTGATTGTTAGGAGAAAATAGCATGCAACAAGCCATCAATTACTAGACCATGTTCTTACTGTAATTCTACTTCAAATAGACACCTAACAAAGGCTTAGTTGAAAATTAGAAACTTACTCATAAACAGTTGTCCATCCGTTTTCATTACTTTTTGTGGCCAGAAGTCCCGTGTTTCCTGGGTAGGTCATCAAGGCCAAGTTGTAGCCTTGGGCTGACACTCTTTTCAGGACACCATTGCTACTTATGGTGAGCCAGTAGACTTGTCCGCCAGGGACTACAAGCCACAGAGGCATCCCACCTGCATCTCGGCGTATATGCACTGAATTGCCATTGCTGCTAGTGATTGCACCCAAATCACCTTCAGCATTGTAGGTGAAGTTATAAACATAGTCCCTTGTTATCAAGTTCATGGTATGTAGATGAGTTCCATTGACGGTGAACTGGTAGAGTTCTTGGTCAGCAGGAGAGGCAATCTCATATACGTTCATGTCATTCAGGTGGGCTTGATTCTTGCTAATGGTACGAATTCGAACATTGCCAAGGTCTGCTACATAGAGGGTACCATCAGGTGACACTGCTAAGGAAGAGGGGGCTTTCATCTTTGCATCTTTGGCATAGCCACCGTCACCTATGGGGAAAGACCTTGATATTAATAATTGGCATTAAAGAAACTTGAGGGACATACCCTAGATGTAAAGCAACACACATTTAAAAAATCATTTAAAAAAAAACATCAGCAAAACAGCATTCTTTGCAATCTTCTCCTCTGATTATTTTGAAGCCCATTATTCAAAAGATCATAATTCTCAAGTCAGTACCACTAAAGATAAACAGTAAGATGTAATTATCTCACTTACACCAATTTTGTGAATTCCTAAATCCTGCTGTTTAGAGTCTATTGTGTCGCAAGATACAAGAACAGCAAATAATGATAGCCACACAAAACTTGCCTACAATTCCCTGAGTCTTATTCCTGTTGCTGCTTGCAGGGTCTGTTTTAAGATCTTCCAGTCCTATTATGCTCAGAGGTCATTTCCTCTGTTAATTCCTATTGTCCCAATGTCAAAAATACTGTCTATAAGTGTGACAATGACTTCAAATATCAAAGTGGATAACTGAGATGAACATTAGATTTATTTTGAACGAAAGATATACATTTCTAAAATATTAATGTTTCACTGTTCAGAAAAACACTGAAAATACTGAAGCAACTTGCGGGCTCTGGATTCCTATGGCCCAATGAAACAGAAAACTTATGAGGGCCATTCAGTCCTGGATGAGTAGCTTAATGGGTCTGCATGTAGCATGGAAGGATTTCCATTTGGCAGACGAATAGAAGAACTGTTGACATTTAGAGGTCTGTTTGATATCCGAAATAACTATTCCATGTTTGGGGGAAAGGCTCTTCTTTTCCTATCCTATTTTAGTGAAAAGTAAAGGGCACTGCTGTTTATGAAATTTCAGAGCTTTTTAAATTAAGTAATGCAAGAGACTGATGTTCTAAGTAAGAATTTACCATTGCGGAATTTAATTTTTCTTGTGCATTCTCAAAGCAGTCTACTTGGGGTCCCTTCTAATGTCTAATGGAACATGGTTTTAATGTGGAAAGCAGTCATTTAGGGGTATTTTTTCCCCAGTATTTTTAATAATCAGTAAATATGCTTTTATTCCTATTTTCCTTTATCTAATGCAAAAATAATGGCATGATCTTAAATTTGTATGATGTTAACTTTTTGAGAATCTGAAAAGTTATTATTACATCTGTTTATCCTGAGAACAGCAAAGTGACGGAGAAACACACTTATCTCTGTAACAAGTAAGGCAGATGAATTGTGAACAGGTTTTATGGCTTTTCTGGGTCAGTAAGTCAGCTGTCAGAGTTGACTCTCAATACACTGCTTTCTCCACTAGCCCACACAATTGTTTATATGAATTCCTTTTGTTTTCCTTTAGGCTTTTCTGATGCAGGTTTTGCTTTTGAAAAGAGAGAGGGGGGAGCCGCTGAATTGCTAAAAAGGTCATACCTGAAAAACAGTCACAGTTGGGATCAATTTTACAGTCACAGTCAGTGGGAGCACCAGCGATGATGGAGATCTCCCCATTGGTGGTCACTTGCTGAATGCGGTTCACTTTCCTCTCGTCTGTTTCAGCGATGAAGAGCAGCCCGCTGTGGGAGACGCTGATGGCCCTAGCTGACTCCAGAGTGGAGTGAATTGCTACTTTGCTGACCAAGAAATGATCGATGCCGGGCACCTGACAGTGAATGGGACGCCCTGCAATGATCCGCACACGCCTGGTCTCAGAAATTTGCAGCACAATGTTGTTATCCAGGACATACAATGAATTGTCCATGGGATTGACTGCAAGGTCTGTTGGCCACTCTAATCGCACCTACAAAAGAACAGAGTGCACATCATCATGGTACCACATCTTTCCATGATATTTTTACCTTAAAAGTAATAAATAGCTTATTGTTTCTGTACTATTACTGATTTCAGCGACATTGATACTGTCTGGCAATGAGGGATGGCTAGGTAATCACACAGCCTGGTAAGCATATTTATCATCTCTGCTATTCCCAACACAGTATAAATTGTTTTCCACCGTCTCAGAAGTATTTTCTAGAGTAGTGGTTTTCACAATGTGGTCTCTGGATCAACTACCATAGCATCACTTGGGAAATGATTAGAAATGCAAATTCTGAGGCTCCATCCTAGTATAATAAGCCTGGTATCCATCCTAGTATCATTGTCCCTAAGAATGGGGATCCAAATGCGTTTTTACAAATCTTCTAGATGATTCAGAAGGCTGTTGCTGTAAGGCTTCTGGATCACTACAAATAGCTCCTCAGCCCCCTGCCATAATCTTTTATTGTCTTGTATATGCTTAGAAAAGCAAAGTCCTAAAGATTTGGGGTCAATATAGAGTGCTGGGGAAACCAGATTTTACTCATCGACAGCCTTTTCGGACAGGGCCTGCCATTACCATGTGCCTAATATCCATCTTGTATATTATGCAGGTATGTCCCTCTAGCTATTGATTCCGAGTCCTAGGCTGGCCCATATTTCTCACTTAGCTGGCTCTTGCTTACTCCTTTCGTCTTCTACCTTGGCAAAGAAACAGGTCGGTTTGTTATTTCCCTGAATGTTTCTTTTGTAAACATTCTTTGGATTAAGCCTTGTGCTAGGCTTTAGGGATTAAAACAAATGTTTCCATGACATAAACCTATGTCTTTAAATAACTTTTTTGGTCTGGCAGAGCCCTTGAAAACACTATTAGCAATTACTCTCCATATTATGAAAAGGAAGCAATAGAAATGGTATGAAAACCCTTCACATAGACATGGAGTCAGGATATTAACAGAAGAGATGGTATGTAAGCCAAGGCTGAAGTATCCAGTAAGAGAAAAGGCTCGTGCGTCTGAGGACAATTTGGGTAGAGAAAATGGCATGATTCATCTTGGGTACAATAAATATTTCAGTAAAGTTAATATAGTTTCAGTGTGTGGAAATACTTAGTGATGCCAAGAAGGAGGTAGAGAGCTACTAGATGTTACAGAGTCAATCTTGTCCTTTTAACATTTATATCCTGTGGTCCTAACCTTCAATGTGACTGTATTTAGAGATAAGGCATTTAAAGAGTACATTCTGATAGTTGAGACTGTAAGGCTGGATTCCTAATCTAAATCACAAGTGTGATTATGATAATGGAGATATTTCTATGTGACTGTAGCAAGAAGATGGCCATCCGAATGTCAAAAAGAGATTGCTAAGGCAAAACAAACACCTGTGTTTTGGGTTTCCGGTGTCCAAAGATATGAGAAAATAAATTTTTGTTATTGAAGAAAACTAATGTTTGATATTTTGTTATGACAGCTCTGGCAAGCAAATATACCAGCTGATGAAAGGATGCACTCTGTCAGTTTTGTCTTTGTGGCTGGGGGTAGCCACTGATTGGCCCTAAGTAGGAGTGTGGCATAGGCACATTTGGGTTTAAGATGGATCTTACTGGCTGCTGTTGTGACAGTGTAGGAAGCAGAGGTGTGTGTGTGTGTGTGTGTGTGTGTGTTGCCCTGTCCAAGTGCTGTGCTAGATGCTGGGAATACACAAACTAAGCATGAGTATAGTGTAGTTACTTTCTGGCCCTGAGCTGGCTCAGTGCCCGCCCTGACATTTCCCTGCAGTGACTACCCATCTCTGGGCACTTCTCAGAGCAGTGTGCTTCCTGCTGCACTCTCTACACCACCAGCCATTACTGTCCATTTCTCTCCTTTCAGGCTAGACAAAGGCAGAAAAAGTGTCCTATTCAGGACTAAAATAGTGACAGTAATGTAACTATTCTTTTTAGCTTTGACTGAAAGCCGGAGGAAGTTTTTGTTTTTCTCATGGAATCTGAACATTCGGGAAGCAGATGTGGGCTGTCATTGCTGTGTGAGGCCCTCTCCTTCCTCAGCTGGATGGGGCCTTGTGGATAGAGATTAATGAAGTGGAAAAAGGTCCCATCTGATATCTGAGAGGAAACTTTTTTTTTTACTTGTGCCTGATAAGGGTGAGCAATTGGAGCTGTGAGAAGAAAGGTTGCCTTTGGCTTCTTCTTATACCACGTGGGGCCATTTACCCCAACATCTGAGTGTCTCTCATTGCATCCCCACAAGTCTGTGTGCCCTCTGCTTTCCACCTCTACAAATGCTGGCCTTCTATGGTCAGTACCATATGCCTCTGGGCAGCTAGGAATTTCAGTGCTAATGGGGTATTAAGCTCTTCTTGTAGTATGCATGTTCTACAGAGCCTTTCGGACGGAGGCCATTGGATAAACATTAAACACTAGCAGTAACAGCTCCCAGAACAGTTTGTGGCGATGTATTCCTCAGCATGTCTGTCTGAGGCCTTTGCATGTCAGTGAGCTGCTGGAGAGAGACAGAGTGAGAGCCTGCTGCCGGTGCTGTTTCCTCTGCAGCAGAGGGTTGACTGTTCCTCTCTGCTGTGCCCCCACCTTGGACCTCTATAGACACTACCAAACGTGCATAGAAGCTGTCTATGTGCGCTAGTCCTATGGAACACGGTCCCTCAGGAAATAATCAGGGCTGGCTGAGGAAGAGGAAATGAATTTATTTCAGTCCAACACTCCTCTTTTGATGGAGTCTGAAGCCGGTGACCCAGAAAAAACAAAGCTGGCTGAAATGACGTTCTAATTATCCCCACTCTGGGAGCCAAAGCCAGGCCAGAGGCCGAGGGACAGCACACACCTGGCAGAAGCTACAGAAGGAGCAAATTTGAGACTCTGCTCTCAGCTCTCAGGTCTGCCTCTGCGATAAAGGCTGGTAGTGAGAAAACTGCTGTGAAATCCTCCAACTCTCTCAAGCCGATTTAAGCCGATACTATTGGTGTCATGTTTATTAGATTTAATATTGCCTCAAAAAGACAGCAGCCATTGTGTCTGTTTGTTTTCTTTCCCATCAAATGAGCTTCCCTCTGGCAGTTTCCTGTGACTAAAGTGGCCTTTGTGCTTTTGAGACACTTTCTGTGCCAACTACAGAGAATCCCTTTAATTCCCATTTGATTCAGCAGAACAGCTTGCCTATGAGATCGGCTCAGATGAAAGCCATGTGTCTACTTAGTAGTCAAGGGGCCAGTGTTTTAGAGGACGGACCTTTTCCACTGCTTTTAGGTTGTCAATTTCTTTTATGTTGCTCTCATGTTAAATACATCCCTTTCCAGGTAAGTCATCAAGGAGCTAGTGCTTTACACCCACATGATCGAAACAGCATTTACTATTAAGGCATTTCCACACTGCCCTCAACATATGGAGTGATGTTTCTGAGCTGGTTCTGGGCGGATGGAACTAGCATCTATTAGTTGTGGAGAGATCCCAGATGCTATGCTATTGAGATGGTTCGAAGGTTAACTTGCAGAAGCTACTGCCATTTGTACAGCTGTTTTGCTATTTTCTTTTTTTCTTCTTTTTTTTTAAATGGGGGTAGGATGTGGTGGTGAAATGGAGCATTTTCTTGGGGAGTGGGAGAAGAAAGAGAGCAAGGAGCAGCAGTGAAGGGTCTTGGAAACTCTGCTTACTGACCCAGCCTCCAGGCAAACCTTTAGGTCTAATTCGTGGTGCTTGCCCCACCTTGTAAAAAATACTAATTTGTTCAAACTGTCAAAATGTGTTTAAGCTAAACTAGCATTAAAGGTCACTGGCATAGCCTCCAGCTGGTAGAATGTGCCCATCCCTCAACGACCTTCCCTAAGAAATAACCCTGAGCAGAAAGGAGCTCTCAGTTGGGATGTCAGCCCTCAATAGCACTGTCTTCCTCTGCTAATTGAAAACTTGCCTTCAAGGGAGTTGACTCTCAGGTCAACCAGTCCCATGGCTGGCTTAAAGTTCTAGCTAATTTTGACCTCAGTATCACTGTAGAAGACAGCAGGATCCTATAGGGGGAAAAACTTGTGAGTAAAAGCAAATTCTAAATCTGAGGCTTTTGATTATACAAAGTTCAAGATGCCCCTAGTTACAGAACTAGCTGCAAGATGAAGAGCTAGAGCTTCAGTTATATACTTGGCTTCCCTTTGACAGTTTGACTCAGGGTTCCTGCCCTTCATTCTCTATAAAAGTAGGAAAACTAGGTTATCTTTTATGTAGCTCTGATGTTCTCATCTGTAGCAAGGAAAATAGGTTAATGACTGTGTGTGGGCATGTACATAGACATGAAAAATTTATTTTCATATAAATTAAATGATATGTGGTGATAGATGCCAGTCATCCTAGTGTCTGACACATGCTGAAGGGTGCTAGGTGGTTTTAGTAGCAGTATCATGGTCGCGGGTATTTCTAGCTAGAGAAACCCAGTCCAGTCAATGCAATTGCCTTCCAACACTTCGCTAAAGTTCAGTTTTCTGTATAAGATTTTTCATGAATTTTGTTTCACCCCTGTGTCAACTATATTGAAATTGATTTTTCTTTAAATTGACCTATTTTTTAAACATGAATATGTGTTGTCCATTTTTTTGAGGTGGTCTTGGTCTCTAGTATAGCACTTACAAAATTGGATAAACACTAATCTGGGTCATTAAAAGGACTACTATTTATTAAGTCCTTCATAGGTATTAAGTATTTTCTATGGATTAGTATTTTATATACTTCAGAAAACAATCATTTCAGAACCATGACTTTTAACCCCACTTTCCCATATTTCTGCCCTTCCTTAGTTCTTAGTTAAGTGATGGAAGGCAGATATAAAAAGAAGGCATTCAGTGTAAATGTCATGGTACACGCATGCTTAGAGTGATATGGGGACGTAGAAGTGGGAGTTCAAGAAAGATTCATGGAAGTGAAAATTAGACTTAACTTGAAAGAAGGAACAAAGGAATCAAGAAAGAAGAATGATCTCGGCAAAGGAAAATGAATACAATCAAAGAAGCATGAAATCATATGTAAATGTATGGGTTATGAGCTGGGTTTTCTTAGTTATGATACAGGGTAGCTGTTGTTGGCAAATGGCATTCTAAATGTTTGCTAAGCTAAGGCATAGGTCGAGGCTTCTTTTGAGAGACATTTTTTTTTTAGTTGGGGTCAGCATCATACATTAGTAGGATGTTTAGCATCATTATTCCATAGATGTCAGTAGTGTGCTTACCTCCATTAATAACAATCACAATAAATCCTTGTTCCCTAAGCAAGAGTAACATGGTGAGGAGACAATGGAGATCTTTATAGGGGTCAGCTGATAAGGTCAGATGAATATTTCAGAAACATTATTTAGGGTGAAATTGGGGGATATCTTGGAGGGAAAGTAGACTAGCTACAACATAATCCCTTCAGAGACCAGTCATTCATTCATCATTCATCATCCATTAACATGTTCTCCCATCCAGCCATCTGCTATACATCTTCCTGGCACTTGGAGTCTGGAATACCATTTCTCATTTAGATTCAGAAAAATGCGTGAGAATTTGGCAAAAATGATGTACTCTCTACATAGAAGAAATGATCAGATGTATTAAAGCAAAGTGATTAGGAGCTTCATGGTTTAAAAAGTTTAAATGATAGGATTTGCTATCATGGTGGCTTCAGAGAATCAGTCTCCTCATAAAGAAATTATGTCAAATAATACCTTCTGAAAATTGTAAGAACTCAATGAAAACATACAATATAAATCACCAGAGTGACTAGTACATAAAAAGAGATCTGAAAAGAACAGTTCATCTGAATCTGAGGACAAGCTGTTCAGCAGTTACAGAAACACATTCCTGCCTGTGATCCCTCTTACCTTTTCCCAACTACTGCAATGCTCTCTTCTCTAAACATTCTATGAACTATTAAGTTTAATATCATGGTCATACTCTTTAAAGACTTCCAGCAATTCTATATCACCAGGCACTAGATTATTTGCTCTATTCCTTAGTGATCTTTCTAACAAATCAAACCTCCAAGATTCTTTGGCTTATATTGGGACAAAAATATCTCACATACATTTGTCAGCCAATTACATAACTAACAGTTTAGTTTATTATTTGGGCTACCTTGTTATTTGTAACAGTACTATTGGCCCAGTATCAAGCACAGAACATGTTACATTAATTTCCTTTTTCTATCAAAAATAAGTATTTGTTCTATTTTCCACATGATGCCATATGTTAAGATACCAGTTCTAGTGAAGAGAATGGACTCTTCCCTTCATGGAGATTATAGTCTTTTGCTGACTCTATTTGCTTTACTTTTTTTCTGTAAGTACAGGGGGTTGCTGGTAGCATAGAACAATCGATTACTTTCCACGTCAGTCACTTTCTGAAATTAACTATGGTGAAAGTGCCTCAAAAATAAATTGATTATTACAGTATTCTATAGTCACCATCAATTGTTAATAAGTTCTTTCCCCAAAGTTCCACTGAGTTGGAGAAAATTAGCTGTTTTGCAGAAGGTCCTGTCTTCCACCCCAGACATGGGTTCTCTTTCCTTTAGTCCACTCTGAGCTTTGTGGATCATTTAACAAGTGACTATGCATGACTTTGAACTCTAAAAATTCTTCAGTAGGACTTTTCAGAAGTGGGTGATTATCTCCTTTGAGGTATGCCAGCCTTGGGGATGATGCCGTGATGGCACTGAACGCCCTGTACCAGGTGTTCTGCCAGCACCACATTAGATCGCCCTGTGCTTCTAAAAGCTGACAACCCCAGGTTGTTAGAATCACTTTTTGTCAGTTTTCAAATGGCATTCTCATTTCTTGACACTGATACTGTCTAAGCTTCCTCAAATTTATAAAAGGAGGAAAATGCTGTCTGGAGAAAAAAAATTCCACTTGGAGATCATGATGACACCTTTGAGAGTGATGGCCCCTATTGATCTTGTTTCTAAAGAGAGGAAATCATTAGAAGGCGAAATATATCAAGATTTCATGGCCTTGTCAACAAGTAAATTATTTCCCATTATCTCAGAGCCGCACTCTGCAGCTCTTCATAATGGCTGGACACTTTGAAGAACCTCTTAACCTTTGCTCATAAGCATCCACGTAGTCTGTCTCCATGGTATCCAATGAGAAACCATGAGAAAAATGTTAAGTTTAAGTTGCCATATTCATTGAAAATGAATAGGTAGTGTCAATCTAATCATGACTTATTCTTAGGCTGATATTTAGAATCAGTCTACTATAGAGCACATAGACTAAACTCTATGCCCAATGTTCCTAAATTAATTTTGAAATGAATGAAATAAATCAAATCAAAACAAAACAAAGTATCCCCTATACCTCACACAAATAGAACAAGAACATTCATCATCTTTTTTTAAAGCCCATATTGGCTTTTTTTTTAATTTTAAATATTTATTTATTTATTTATTATGTGTAAGTATACTGTAGCTGTCTTCAGACACCAGAAGAGGGCATTAGATCTGTTTTGGGATGGTGATGAGCCACCATGTGGGTGCTGGGATTTGAACTCACGATCTTTGGAAGAGCAGTTGATGCTCTTACCCGCTGAGCTATCTCTCCAGCCCTATATTTCTTCTTCTAATAATTTATACCTTTATAAGCAAGGTCATTTAGAAACATTATTCTTTTAAGGGCCATCTTTATTTCCAATATGGGAAAACCAAATTTTATCTTGGTGGAATTTCTCCCTTTAGTAAATATGAAGATGCTCAGATAGGATGAGGGCTAATATGAAATCTCAAATGTCTGCCTCCTGATATTCCTGTGTCAGAGACCTCCAGTTCTAGGTCTAGTCCATCTTTCCTCCTTAATGGCTGACCTCCCCATTTTTATGTACATATATAATGCTATTTATAACAATACATTATTTACTGTTAGCTGTGTCTATATTGTCAAGTTTCAGACAGTATGATGTAAGAGGAATGATAGAATCAACCGCAGTTGCAAGTATGTTATAAAGAATGCTCGTCAGAGAACTAATTGACCTGGAAGAAAGTTTCTATGGTCTTGGCTATCTTTTGGGACATATGAATGGTGAAAAATTTGCCAAATATCTTGGGCCATGGCATTGCTTAGAAATAGGCATTGTGCAATTAGGTAGCAGTTTCAGGGGCCTGGATCCTGAATGAATATGTAGATCTTCCACCTTAATCCTGAATGATACATTTACTTTGCCTGGCAACTTGCTTGTACCTTTGTTGTGTTGGCATTTTCTGTTATTCTCAATGGAATATAATCAAAATGAAGATGATGTTCTAGCTTTTCGGTTTTCATTTTGATTGGAGCTACTGATTATACAATTATAGATATACCAGTTTAACAAATTTCTAGTGTTTCCTTTTTGGAGAAGTCACCTGTATTTACAAAATTAAAGTAAACTAAATTGAAATAAAATTAATATTTTGGTAAATGTAGTAATACAACTGGGACAATCTTTTAGAATTCTTCATTTTAAGTGGTACATAAATCCTTAATAGCTGTTCACATTAATGGAATACAATGTAAAGTTTTGATATATATTCTAAAATGTTTAAATCAGATTAAATATATTTATCTTCTCAAGAACTTCTATTTTCTCTATGGTAAAAACTTTCAAAATCTTGTCTTCTAGGCTTTTGAAATGTAAAGTTGCTTAATTATTGCCTGGAGTCATTGAACTGTAACTAGTACCAGAATAGTTTGCTCCTTTCAACTGTACCATAATATCCGTGGATAAGCTCCCACCCTCCACTGCTATTCTCAGCCTCTGATAAACTCCATTCTCCTTTTAACTTCTGTGATATCAACATTTTTATATGCATAAGACCAGCAGTATCTGTCTTTTTGTGCTCCTCTTATTTCAATTAACATAATAAGCTTCAATTGCAACCATTACATAGGGCAGACCTTCACAGATAGAATTGGAAGATCCAACTTAAAAATAAAGATAAATTTCAAGAATTATTGAATACATGGGGCTCTATCTCTGAGCACTTTATAATGCTTTTCCAGCTCCATGTGACTGTCAATCATATCTAGTGTGTCTGTGCTATACTAGACATACTTGTGTGTCTTCTACCAGGTCTATGAGTGTAAAAGAGTAAAGTTGAATCCCATTTAGTTTATAATCCATCTAGGATTATAATTACATGTTTCTTGATTGAAGACAATGTGCTTTATTGTCTGTAATAATTGTGGTCAATGAAGGTATTTATAAATTAAAACATGCAAATAGATACTGAAAAGTACTGCTTCATCAATGTGTTTTTGTCACCAGTATGGTTTCCATATGGTGACTCCTGTTAGTGAGAATTGCTGTTTCTACCATTTTGAAGTCCATTTGCCATCCCTTTCATGTTCTCATTTTTCTGATAATCATGTCTTACAATCAATTCATATGTTTAATGGAAGATTTAGGACCAACTCCCAAAACAAATTTCAAAGAAATTATTCATGGTATATTTAATGCAACATGGGATTACCAGTTTTATTTAGGGACTTCAGAGATTGCTTGAAACTCTTCTAGGAAGTCTTTGAGATCAAAATTATTAATTAAGCAATTTGCCATTATGTGCATGGTCACGAGTTTACAGTTGAGTTTTCTAGAGCATCCCAGAAGCTTGTATGCTTTCAGTTTTAAAAGTTATCCTATAATCTGGGCAGGATGGCACACATCTGCATTCTCCATACTCAGAGACTTAGAGTCCCCGAAAGTCAGGCCAGCCTGCATTATATAATGAGATTTATTTGTTCTTATAAAGCAACAATGACAACAAAAACCAAAAGCAACAAAAGCCCCAAACTAATCTTTTCTCAACACAAACAACAAACAACACCCATGTTCTTAGTTTCTAATGACATGATAAAACTCATACAAAGAAAAGACCATTGCAATGGTGAAGCGAATATCAGGGTACAAGTGACCCAATAGGAGAAATGGCATGGGATCTAATAAGGGAGGAGGAGAGAGGTAAATATAGAAAATGGAAGGAGGAAGGTTAAGACAAAAAGCTAGAATGTCTGAAAGTTATGTGGAATCATATTATTAATGATCGACCTAAACCTACCCATATTACATGTAAGTAAGTGTATAAATATACATTTATGGCTTAAATAAAAAAAAATTCCCATTTAGGCTGACAATGGTACCTCCAAGGACCAAAGACCACACAACAGCAGCAGCAACAACAACAACAATAATAACAACAATCCACTAAGTATGAGAAACCCTCTTTTGGGTTGTTGGTCAGGGTTGTTGAAGAGACTCCCAAAACATTACAGGCTATTTCTATTATCTTTATTAGTTGCCTGAGATGGAAGGGTAAGTCTCTATTGCTGATGATGTTATGCACTTCAGATACAGGACCTAAAAGCCCATGAGCTGGAATTGATCTGAAAACCTTTTCCTTAATGATTAGCTTCCATGGTACCAAAAGCTGTCAGGTAATCTTTCAAAAGAGGTAAGCAACCAGTAGTAAGCATACCCAGCTATGACACCTATAAACCACCATAATGACTAATAAGGTACAATAATTTTTGTAGTGTGGTATAGTAGTGGCATATATACCTTGGGGGTAACCAACAGATTTTTAACTGGCTTAAGGCCCACTTAACAAGAGGTAAGTCATTCCTGGTACTGGAATCCCTAGTCAACTATCCAGGACTTGTAAATTTATGGATCTTGGATAAGAATTTACAACTGCCACTTTACTACAGCAGCATAATCCCTAACTACATTCTAAATGTTTGCCCTGTTTCCCCAGATAAGTGTACTTCTCATCCTGTACCAAAAAAATCCTCATTTTTTTCAGGAGACAAAGACTGTTAAAGAAAACTACAACCAGTCAAAATTTAGACTTGTGGAGCCCAGTCCCAACTGATACTACAGCACAATTCCTATTATCTAAGACTCAGAAGGCATATCTTTGAAGATATCAACAGTTTTCAGGACTGCAAAGGGGTCCCGTGACCAAACATCTTGGGAATGATTATTTTAGAGGAAAGAAACAGTGAAAGAGGTCGCTCTTTTAATATAGGGGTTTCACTGAGGCTCATTAAGAGAATCAGCACATGTCTCTTCTCATATGGTTCTTGGGTCCATAAGTCCTGTTCAAAATCATACTGTTAGAGAACCTGAAAATCTTTACTTACACCAGAGATCCAAAATCTGATGGGTGCTATAAAAGTTTATTCATACAGGCTCCCTAAGAACAATCAGCATGTACACGCTCCTTCCTATGAGTCTGCTGTGTAATTGCCACTACCTCATCCTAATAACAGGCATAATTGCTCTGAGTTTCCGTCTACCCTTTCTGGCATCTCTTGCTGAAACCTCATTTTTGGAAATGGCACTTGTGAATACACAGAATGGTTAACGACTTCCACTTTTCAATTTACAGTCAAAGTCATCTATCAGCAGGAGATGAAGGCCCAGTGTGAAAACTACAGAATGTCCTTCAGACTCCATGGCTAATTTGTTTGTAAATTTGATTGTTATTGTAAGAAGAACATATTGTACATGGTGCTACTTACATGATGCTACTTGCCAATTTACTATTTGTGCCTGTTGTATCTTGGGTTTTATCATTGCAGTCAAAGAAATAACCCTTTCAGCACTTGGAGAATTGGGAAGAGGACTATGGAATACTGTTTTCTCTCAAGATTCTATTTTAATTCTACATCTATTTAGCAAATACCTATTGTACATTCATCATAATGATGGATATGGTGGATGAAGGAAGGTCAAACAGACAACAATCTAGGAAAATAGAAAACAATGTGAGGCCAGGCAATGATAGCATGAGTTCTGTGATACTTCAGAGCAAGGAAATCACTGTGTGTCTTTGTGCAGGAGATGCGACTCTTGCCCTCCTGAGAGCCAATGTTTTGCTTGTACAGAAAAGCCTGGGGCTTAAAAAGAACTCCCTGAAATATTCTTCAGTTTCTTCCTGCTGAGAAGTTGCAGTAACTTGTCTGTTGCAGGTTGTTAATATTATAGTATTGGCCCAAAAAGATAGGCCAACCTTCCAATTCCCTTTGGCATCTAGAGCAATTTACAGGCCAGAAGTATGAGTGCACAGCTTTTATAAAATGGTCTGATTTCATTGATCAGCCACTCTGAGATTATGTTTTCATTTCGGTAGCTACTGCTCTCCCTTCTCGCTGATAGTTTCAGGAAGAAACTATTAAAAAAATTCACCATGGAGATGTGAAAATATAAGTGGGCATGGCTCTGAACGGAAAGAGAAAACATCGCAATTCATCATTGCTCTCCTCTGAAGTTCATTTCAAGTGAGATGAGAATTCCACAGATTGTCTCTCTCATCTTAACTCTGTAAGGTTTCCAAATGATAAGGACACTAATAACGGCAGATGGCCTAATGAATATTTAGAAGGAGGATTTAAATGGCTGTATTTTCATTAGGTCTTCAGTGTGCTTCCGGGTTTTGCCCACCGCTTCCCTGTGTGAAAGACAAAATCACACACACTCAACAGATGGCCCAGCTCAAGCTTGGGTTTCCAGAACTCTGGAGACTGACCACCTGACCACTTACCACACACAAAGAGTCATTTAAGAAAGGATGCAGATTATAAACTTGAGAGTGAACAAAACAAAAGAATTATAGCTGATGAATATTGAACACCTGAGTTTTAATGAGGAGGGAGTCAAAAAAAATCACCCTCCCAATCCTTTGAGCAGCTCTGGCTGAAGTCTTTTAATAACAGCTTCTTACAGATCTAGTAATGATGAAATCCTCTGTGGCAAACCGTCTACTCTAATTAATGTTTCATCTAAACTGTAAGCATATCTGAGTGACTCCAGCAGCAACAATGACATGAAAATCTAACACCTCATTGCACAGTACGCTAGTTATTAAGTTACTGTCTCACAGCTCCAAACTCACCCCTTTAAAGACAGTGCATTGTGATGCTGGGGTTGAGACTATGCTATCTACAGTTTGTTTTGTTATCAGTTGGATTGCTGATAGATTCAGACAATATGGAAAATAAAGGGGTGTTGGGAGGCTGTACAAGTGAGAAGGGACTGGTTCCTTCTTCTGGTTTCTAATCCAGTCAATAGTGCCTCAATAATAGTCCGTCCTCTGGCAGCAATGCCTGGCTGCACTTTCTAGCTCATTTGCATAGTCTGAGACTAAGTTTCAGCTTGCCCTCTTACAGGTACCAGACTTTGTTATAAGTGCATTCTTATTGTGAGACTGTCAGTATCCTCCTATCAACAGCCTATGTCTTACCTCCATGGAACAAAATGCCTGGGTCTTGACTAGTATTTATAGCATAAACCCAAATACAGGGATAAAGAAAGAGTAATACATTAGTGCAGGCCAGTGGTAACCATAACGTAGTTAATGGTTAGTATCAATTGTCGACTTCACACAATCTAGAATCATCTTGGGTGAAGGGACCCTGTGAACGTCTGTGCGGGGTTACCTTAATTATGTTAATTGATGTGGTAAGACATGTCCTACTGGTGAGAGAACCATTCCCTGGGCTTGGGCCCCAAAGTGAAAATTAACTGGGGCTAGCATGCATGCATTTGTACTCTTCTGCCTGTGAGCATAAGGACTAACTAGCTGCTTAATGACCCTTTTGTCATGACTTCCATGCCAAGGGCCATGCAGGAGGAATGACAAAGATCTTTAGTACTCATGGAATGTGGCTTACTTGTCAGCACAGCCATGAAGGGTGCCCTTAGGTGTTGCCTGATCCAGAGAACCACATGTCCTGTGGACTTCACGCTGTTAATGGAGTTTTGTTCTGCTTGTTTCTTTCATATCCTTCTTAATCTAAGAATTGTATGAAAACTCTAAGGGGGCTTTCAGTCCTTTAGTTCACAGTATTTCTGCAACTCCCAATAATAATGTTTGATCTATTTCAAACACTGCTACTGGAGCAGATTAATGATTCTATAACCACCCTAGGAAAGAGCTTAGAAATGTAGATTGTCAACAATGACCACCACCCTTAGAAAACATTTGGAAAAATAAAATTGTTAGTGAAACTAGGTTAAGATATTTTTGCTTCTGGCTCTGATGTAGAAAATCTTAGGGAACAATGTGAAGTCAGAAAGGCCCGCTCTTATTATCAGTTAAGCTGGGGACCCTTTATGGTCAAGAAGCAAGAACAAAAGCAGCCCTGGCTGACGGGACTCTCACTGTGGAGGGACTGGTGACGACTGATTTCTTATACCCATGTCTACCCTCAGCTTCCTGATAGGATTTAGTAAGAACTGCTGATGAGTAGATATACATTCTAAGGTTTTAAGGTAGATATGACTGATTTTTATATATGGACGTTCAGATTTGTAATTCTTTTAAGATTACTTTCAAAGATAAATAATAAAATAATCATTTGTTTTTGTAACTACAGATTGTTGCCTGCCAATAAGGGAAACTGGCTGAGAAAAGCACCTTGCTTGCTCATACTTTGTTGATCTATGACAAGTTGCTTAGTTACAAATGTACATAGGTTCGTGGGAATAACTTGTTTTCCTGTGCTATGTAATATTATTTCATGAAAAAGTATTGGGTGTCTTAGGGTTTCACTGCTGTGAACAGACACCATGACAAAGGCAAGTCTTATAAAGGACAACATTTAATTGGGGCTGGCTTACAGGTTCAAAGGTTCAGTCCATTCTCATCACGGTAGGAACATCAATGTGTGAATATGTATACGACTGTCTGTCCTTCTGTCTGTCTGCATGTATGTGTTTATGTATATCTATGACATTATTGGAATCTGCCTTTAGCTTCATCCATTCAGTGTGTGTGTGTGTGTGTGTATGTATGAATTTTCTCTTTTTTCTTTCTTGCTGGCTCCTAAGAGTTAAAAAGTTCATATATTTTTGCTGGGCATATGGAGCACCAGCCCCAGATCCCTTAAAGAAGAGTCTGCTGAATAACTTTTTTAATCAGCCTTCATTGGACTCTATGTAGAACAGACCGCTTTCAGCCTGGCTTAGTGCTGACCTCTGTCAGTTGCTCTCAGCACTGACCCCTGCCTATGTCACACCTTGCTGCCTGCCTTGCTTTACCCGCCCCGGCACCCATGGATGTCAAAGCAGATCTTTGATATCCATGGCATTTTTTTTTAAGCAGCACTGTATCATGAACCATGGACTAAATGAAACATCTTTATTCTTTAAATTGTTTATATTAGAGCAACAAAAAAGGAAAGTAAGATGCTGGTAAATGTGAAATAGTAAAGGTAAACAAAAAACTATCAAGGGTCAGCTTGTTACTAATTAGTCAATGATTTTTCATATATTAGATGACCTAGGCCAAGCCTAAGTAACAGATGCTAAAATTGCCGTAAAAGTAAAACAACAATGACAACAACAACACATAAAATTATTGTATGTTAGGAATTTTGTTGTGAACATGAAAGAATTTGTGTTGTTAAGGCTTTTCTGACCCTCTTGAAATGCTACTATACTGTACTGCCATCTCATTCTTCTGATATTTGAGGATAATTACATAGAGGTTACACAATTTTCCCTCATGTCTTTGGAGTTACAGCTCTGCATTTCATGTTTATGAGGGTGACAAACAACAACATTTTCTCTGTGTCCAGAATTGTATTTGTAAACAGTAATTCATTGAATGTCTCTACAACTACATCATTTTTATTGAATATATTCTTTATTTACATTTCAAATGTTATTCCCTTTCCTGGTTCCCCCCATTCCATGAAAATCCCTATCTCTGCTAGAGCCTTACAAATACAGAGGCAGATGCTAGCAGCCAACCATTGGACTGAGTGCAGGGTCCCCAATGGAGGAGTTAGAGAAAGGACTGAAGGAGCTGAAGGGGTTTGCTACCTCATAGGAAGAACAACATTATCAACCAATGAGACTCCCCCAGAACTCCCTGGGACTAAGCCACCAACCAAGGAGCACAAATGGCTCCAGCTGCACCTGTAGCAGAGGATTGCCTTGTCAGGCAATGGGAGGAGAGGTCCTTAGTCCTATGTAGGCTCGATAGATGCCCCAGTATGGGGGAATTGAGGGAGGGTAGGGTGGGAATGGGTTGGGTGGAGGAACACCCTCATAGAACCAGGGGAAGGGGGTACACATGAAGCTCAAGAAGAAGGAAGACCAAAGTCTGGGTGCTTTGGTTTTTCTTAAAAAGGGAACAAAATACTCACAGGAGCAATTATGGAGATAAAATGTAGAGCAGAGACTGAAGGAAAGGCCACTCAGAAACTGTCACACTTGGGGATTCATCCTATAAACAATCACCAAAGGCAGACACTACTGTGGATGCCAACAAGTGCTTGCCAAAAGGAGCCTGATATAATTACACCTTTTTATATTCCCAGTGGATAGTTGTCTCCTTAGGCACTGGGATCATTCCTTCAGAATTGTCTTCCCATGGCTTTGCCAATGGACTTGTAGTGAGAGGTGACCCAAATGGACAGAAGACTGCACCTCGATTTATTTTCACATGGATGTGATAGACATCAAAAGTAAGCTGCATTTTCTTGGATTGACTTAAGTTTCATCATTAAAAAGTGGAATCTTAGAACATTTACTGGAATAAACCATGCTACAGACTTGCATATCAAACTTTCCAAATATTTTGAATGTATACTATTCATTTATTAAATGAATTCTATGCCAAGAAAGAATGTGTCTCAGGATAAGTCCTCTCAACAAAGTCTGTTGGTGAGTGCTTTGCATGTTCCTTTGTTCACATTTCTTCTACCTCATCTTCATTTCTTTATGATTTTCATATGTTCTAATTTTATTTATTTTTAATTAACTATTAATTTCTAAATATGCTGACTTTTACATGACTAGATGGCCCTCTTATGTAGAACAGCATCTTTGAATGGTGTTTCCCGTTTGATAAGGAAAGGTTTGTATTGATGTAGGCACTTCCTCTTCCATAGTTAAGGGGGGACTTGGGGTTATACTTAAGAGATAGAATGAGAACAAATGGCTTGTGCTGAGACATTGTCCTAAAACATCTAGGCACAAACTACTGAATTTATCAACCAAGTATTTTTGTATTGTAGACAGCTTCAGGCTCACCTCAGGTCATGGAGCATGCCAAGGAAAACATGAGGAAGAACAGACAGTTCCAAAGTAGTTTGCAAGCTTTGCATTTTGTGACTCTCCCTGAACTTTGAAGATGCTTTTCCTCTGGTGCTTAATAGTTTTAATAAGAGCTAACGCGCCATTGTCCTTTGTGTGGAAAGAGGACACTGCTGAGGGAGTTTTATTTATGTGATAAATTACGTTTTCGATATAGCATTGAACACGGTACTTGACTTTTATTTTAAGGCGTCTGAAAACTCAGCCTATTTGCTTCTGTGCAGACATTTCAGAATTTGGAAGGTATGGACCTGCTGTTCTTTGCTTCTTGTACAAGTGGTTTGAGCTGTCAACTTGGAGGCATCAAATATCTGTAATAACAGGTTATTGTATCAGAGTTTACTGATTATTTGTTTACTTGAGGGATGTAGGCCCAAAGTGCAGTTAAAATCACTTAAATGAATTTGGAGAACAAAAGTATGTAAAGGAACTCTGTACAAAGTCTTATTGCAACATTTGTCTCAGTTTATTATTTTGGTAAATCTTTTATGCTAGATTAAAAAAAGAACCCTGATAGACATGCTTAGAACCTGAATATCTTCAAAAAACAGAACAAAACAAGGAAACAAAGTAAAATAAAACAAAACCACCACCAATAAACCAGTGTCATTAGGTAGGTGAAGGGACTCACTGAAAAACTTGATTCAAAAAAAAAACCCCACAAAAACCAAAACCAAAACCAAACAAACAAACAAAAAAAAACCAACCAACATCCAAGGGCATTGCTTTCTACTGAGAAAACTCTAGTTTCAAGACTTCTTTGGATTTTATACTTAGCTGGGAGCCTTTCTATTTCATTTTGTTTTCATTTGAGAATGACAGCATTCTTTATGTTGACCTAGATAAACTCTTCTTTGTTATTCTCTCTAATATTTATTTATTTATTTATTTATTTATTTATTTATTTATTTATGGCAAAATTGGCCCATCTAGAGTGACCACAGGCTACTAACTGAACTACCTTTGCCTCTAAAGTTTAAAGAGATGGGAGATGGTCAAAAATTCTCAAACACATGCCTGTGTGTAATTCCTTTGCATTGCAGCCCTAGTTCCACAATCTGCATGCCAGTTCTTGAAAGGAGAAAGAAAATGAAGGGTTTGGGGTACCATTCAATGACTATCACGATCATTCACCAAGTGATCGAGATAGAAGTTCACAGCAACATTAGGCAGAAGATAAGTTCGTTCTGTGAAGGTCAAAGCAGACTAAGATCAGCTTCTGGAACGTGTGCTTGCCACAGCTCATCAAACACACCTACTGATATTTGCCTTTCTGAAAGGTACCCTTCCATGAAACGTTCAGAAGTTTTACATAATTTCTTTATCAATTCCAAGCTTCTGCTAGTTCATTTTACTCCAATCCTGTTAGGTATCAGGTCAGTTCTTTATACTGGGAGAGCAAGGTCAAATACAGCTTCTGTTATTTCTATTACTAGTATAGTATTTTATTGAGCACTTGTAAGCCAAATACTCTGTTAAATGATTTATACATATTGACCTCACTGAATCTTTACAACCTCACCATGAGGCAGGTGCATTATCATTCCCATTTATAGATAAACAATTTTTTTCCAAGGGCATCCATCAAGCATAGATCAAGGATTTGAAATTAAGCAGTCCCTTTTCCTAACCACTGTGCTTTATTGACTGCATATTGGTATTATTGTGAAGGAGAAGCTCTCCAAAACACCTGAATTTGTCTCTTGAATCCTCTATAAAGACTTAGAGAAACGTCTGGCTGGCCTTCCCAGTTCCAAAGGGTGTTTTTATTTTTATTTTTTCTTGCATGTGACAGAGCCAGGAGTCTGAGTTTTGGCTGCATAAGCAATAAATAACATTATCCAGGAATACATTTATATTAGACACCGACAACAAAGGAGATTACAAAATCAGAATAACCACCTTGCAAACTTATTTTGTTCTTGTGTCCTCCCATTTTAGCAAGCATATGATGACTCGGCAGAAAACGTTTCCTGAAGACGCCAATTAGCATCCTACATCACCCTCGATATTTGTAAAGCACTCCATACGTTTGCAAGTGCTTTCCCATTAAAAAAGAGAGGCCACTTAATCAACAATTGGGTAATTCATTAAATTAGCCCTCATAAAGAGGAATAATTAACAAGCTCTAGGATTCTAGTGTCCGTTTTTTTTTTTAAGTGTAGTGCAGAAAGTAAAATTATTGAATACTTTCTTCTGGGTCAAGAATTAGACAAAATGAATTTTTCTATATTACCATTTCAGAGGAGAGAGGAATGAATCATTCAGAAAGATTTTTTAAATGACTAAAATGGCAACTAAAACTAATGGCTATTCTTCGCTTTTTATACATTGTGTAGCCTTTATTTTGAACATATCCTTCTCTTTACAAGTGAGCAACATGGAAAGTCATTAGGAACTTCTAAGGAAATGATTAAAAATAGTTTTAGTATGGCTGCAAAATGAGCCATTTAAATGACTCTGATGACTACTATATTCCGTGGCAGCAAAATATGATTGCTATTTCAACTACACCTTGAAGTTGATGTCACTTTCTTTTCACATGCCCAATTAGCTGGTGATTTGATTGAGCGTATGTTTGAAGTCTTGAAATAACCAGTTGCTGGAGCAGCTACATTGCTGTTGTTCTGTGGTCCAGCAATGGTAAAAGTGGATGAAGACATAGCATTCCATTGGAGGGTTGACTGTTAGGGCTTTTGATGTCATCCAATCCATTACTTGATGATGACTCTGCACATTTGTTTGTTTGTTTTCACTTGGTTAAAGTAACAATGCCTAAGTGAGAGGGTATAAGCAATTGACTCCAGGACTATAAAACATCTTTCTATTCACTCTCTGGGCCTTGTTAATCTGTTATTATATCTTTCTTTCCACCTCAAGTGTCTCCTATTGTTTTGCCATCATTTTGTCCCATGCCTGTTGCCCACTCGTATTGCTAGCTCCTGAGACAAATGTTTCTATATATTTCAGATATGTTGGCTTTTATCTTCTTTATCTTGCCGTTAACCTGAAATGTACCCTCACCTTCTACCACGAATACCTCTATTTGAATTATATAGGGTCACCGCAGATGTTTTCTTTGTATTGACAGTGAGATGGGCTTCACACTTATCTAAGTATTGAGAGGGTATATGGTGCAAGTTGAGGTCCCTCTCTAGTGGCAGGAACTTTTAAAATAAACTTTCATTTTTTCCCTGGGAGATCCCTTTATTCAAGGAAACTTATTATAATTCAGATTTTCTTGATTCCCTACAGAGCTTCACAAACTCAGAAGTCAGTCCCTGCAGGGAATTTCACTTATAATGGCCTTCATTCGAAAGATCTAATTCTGTTCTCATTCAGTGTGCACATGGGAGAGTGATGGAAGTGCACAAAGAAAGGCAAGTAACCTCTGAAAAAGTTGAGTTTAGATATCATCTGCATCACTCAGGGTGATGGAGGACATTCTATAACTGTGGAAGGGTTTGCAGGAGAGAGAGAGAGAGAGAGAGAGAGAGAGAGAGAGAGAGAGAGAGAATGAGAGACATTAGGTGAGAGTTGAAGAAAGGAAAATAAAGGTGCCTTTTCTCTCTTAAATTTCTGTTTCTTTTTATTTTGTTTTTCTTCCGAGATTGCTGTAACTTTTCTTGCTTGGCTGTTATTATATATGCATTTTAAAAAACAACAGAAAATGCTGAATCTACTCTATGAAAGAATTGGCATGTAGATTTTGAAAAAGATGCTTTATATTTCCACTTCTATACAGTTGTAGTTTATTTGATTGAAGCTTGCAAAAAATTCTAAGGACAATAGAAAATGGCTTTCTCAGTTATGCAGAGAGGGGAAGCCAGCCAGGGAAGCCAGAGGTCTGTATGCTTACGGCAGGTGGTATAATGCTGATGGATGAGACAGAAGGCAAGGGTTTGTCTTTTCTGTTAAGGAAAATGGCCACAAAGAATATCGATTCAAAGTTACTAAAGCCCAAGATGGGTGAAGGGATTTTAAAAGAAAACCTAACTACTTTACTGATTCAAGGTGGTTTTTTTTTTTTTTTTTTTTTTTTTTTAACCATTTGGCCAGGAAGAATTACCTCTTACAAGGAAATTGCAAATGGATTTTGGGAGACATTTTTTTTCTTCTCTTTTAGTTTATTGCTATGGAAAACTCATGGATGATTGATTATTAGAGAGGGTTAAACATAGATCAAACTTCTAGAGGAATCAGATTGTGTCCTATAAAGTTCATGGAAAGTACTTGATTCACAAAAACAAAACAAAACAAAAATAGCCTACAAAACATTTTTAAAAAGTTGTCCACTTATTCTGTGGTCAGGAAATAGTGTTTATGGATCCCATGAGTGCAAACAGATTTTGTAAAGCAATTCTTGTCTCCTTTAAACAATTCCGTATACTTTATGGAACCTTTGAGTTGCACAATCCCTTTGTGGATAAATTGGGAAAAATATGGTGAAAAGTGAGTTTCATACCTATTTTGCATATGACCTACTCACAGAACTATTTTAACACTGTGAGCCTGTTGAAATATTATTTCTCAAAATAATACTTAGTCTTACTACACATTATATAGTGCATTTTTCTTTGAATTGTACTTTGGGAAAAACATTTATCATAGGTCACTGTATTGATTTTGTCTAGCATGAGTCACAGCCCATAAGTGATAGATCAAATGGGTGGCCCATAATCTGCGTAATTGCTGGACTAGATAGATGCCCCACACTTACATCTTGTATGTTTACTACAGATGAAGACATGAAAGACAGTTATAAAATCCATAGTTGATGCAAAGCTGGGAAAGATAGTGAAGATACTAGATTTTAACAGAAGAATACAAAGAAGTGTGCTGAACCAAGCAACAAGGTATAGATGAAGAAGAACACAACACTGCAGCATGCTTCAAATAAAGAATTGTGCCTGTCTGGCAGTGGTGGCGCACGCCTTTAATCCCAGTACTTGGGAGGCAGAGGCAGGTGAATTTCTGAGTTTGAGGCCAGCCTGGTCTACAGAGTGAGTTTCAGGACAGCTAGGGCTACACAGAGAAACCCTGCCTCAAAAAAACCAAAAAACCAAAACAAAACCAAAAAAAAAAAAAAAAAAACCACCAACCACCACCACCAACAACAAAAGAACTGTGTAATACTAGTGAGGAGATAGAGCTAAGAGGCAGGGTCATTTAGTACTATGTACAACATCATGTGTCAAAAGCATGATAACATTAGGGGCTGAAGGGGTGGTTCCTGCTCTTACTGCTTTTGCAGAGGACCTGGGTTTGGGTTCTAGCACCCATACTGGGCAGATAAAACCACTTCTAACTCCAGTTCCAGGGGATCTAAAACTCTTTTCTGTCTTTGTGGGCAGCTACATACACAGGACACATAAATTCATGTAGACATATATATATATATATATACACACACACATAAAATAAATCTTTAAAAGTGTAGCATCATTGTGAAAAACATCAATCCAACCTTAGCTCTGGTTTCCTATTGTGTGCTTTTTGCTCATGAACATATTCCCCATCTGCCTTGGTGGCCACTATAACAGCTATCACTGAGTAGGGGTGGATTTGCTGGGATTCTTAAAATGTATTACTTTATAAACGGAAACTTACTTTGTTTAAAGTAAATATTGTATGTTGAAAACAACCAGAAAAAGGAAGCAACTCAAAGTATGTGCCTTACATGCGATGGAAAATTAGTATTATCTGTGCTCACGTGTCTGCTATTGGGTTGAATTTTGTTGCAGCATTAGGCATTCTTAAAATAGGAAATCTAGCTCTCAGAGTTACCCTTGGTATGACTTCCTGGTCCATTGTACATAAGCACGAAAGGCAAGGACAGAGGAGGAAGACTGAAATGAAGCAATGTAAATGAATATCTGACTCTTTCCAGAATCGATTCATTCCCTGAAGTGAAAAATATGGTTACTTAGAAAGGGAAGTTCTACTTCAGAGTTTGTACTGAGAGTTGTTGAGCTTCACGTTTTACTTAAAAATATATTGATTTTGGGTTAGTGTCTGATTTTACTGCCAAAGCAAATTTCATTTCTTGAGATGATTAGGTTTTATTAAACTATTTCCTAACTGTCAGTAAGCACATATTCTGTGACTAAACAGTATAGTACTCAACCAAGTGGCATTCATCTCTTGTCTAAATAGAAGAATGTTTTATCAACTCCAATTTTGAAAATTGTAAGTTGGAAGGATGTACACCTGTGGCCTGAAGCTTTCTGCCCACAGCCTGATTTTATTACTTTACAATTCAAAGCATACTATATATCCTTCTCACTGACTACTTTCTTATCCATCGAGGGGAGCAATAAAACTAGCCTTTTAAGCATGGCTGGGTTGTGGAGACAAAATGGAACAGTGTCTAACAATAACTCTAACACTGTATGTACACGCCCTTCTCTCTCTCTCTCTCTCTTCACACACACCCACCCCCCCACCCCCCCCACACACAAACACACACTTACACTCACACACTGGAAATTTTCAGTCATAAAGAAGAATGAAGTTCTGTCATTTGTAAGAAAGAGGATGAAACAGAAGATACTCATATGAATAAAATTTAGCTGGACTCAGAAAGACTATATATTTTCTAGATTTTCTATATCTATCTATCTATCTATCTATCTATCTATCTATCTATCTATCTATCTATCTAAGTATCTAGCTGTCTGTCTGTCTGTCTATCTATCTATCTATATGAATGCACTGCAGCTGAACAATAAAGAGGACTAATGAGTGGAAAAAGAAAAAGAGAAGCACAGAGAGTATGGGGGGATATGTATATTGTTAATATATACTTGCATAAAAAGCCTCCTTATGTATCCCAGTCTCATTTAGAGTGAAAATGTAACAATAAAAATTTTAAATTCTCAATAAATGGCGGCAGTTATCCTTAGTACTTCACTAGAGGGCATTATGACCTGTTTGTTATTAAGGACTTGATTTCTGAGGTTCTGCTTTTCTACGAAAGTACAGAAGACAAAGTTACAGAAAAAAAGAAGCCTTCTCTTGCATCATTTCTCAAAATGTGTAGTTATTCTGCTAGCATGTGTAGGACTGACATGCTGGTTTTGAATTGCAGGGAAGAGAAGAAGACAACATGGTTATATTTTTGTGAGACACATTTACGTGAATGCTTGGTTTATCTTTCTTACACCATAAGGTCTGGATGATTTCTATTTAACATTTCCTTGGAAAGTTGCAATAGGCAGGAACCCCATCACATGCTTTGATCATGTATGCTGCTATCTCATAGTCTTAGACACAGTACACACTTCTTAAGCTGCATCCCATCCATTCCTGTCAACACAAACTGTGCAGCTTTGTTGAGATGGTTCTCTCTGCCTTTATCCAGCTGTATATTTTCACTCACTGATATAAGAAGTTGAGCTGTGTGTAAACCCAGCTGGACCACTGTAAGTATTATTAAACAAGTGAGCTTTTGCTCTTGGAAGGTCCTATGAAGCTCCCTACTTAACTTTGTTTTTTTTTTTTTTTTCTAAGTGACAACTGCCCATGTTCTTGAGGAGAAACACGGGTCACAGTTGTCTGAACAGAAGGAATGAGCACCGAGGGTCTAGGCAGCTGAATCATTCTTTCCACTCTTCAATGAGATTGCATTAATTGTACTTCTCTTCTAACTTGATAATTTACTCATACCTAAGAGCTGATATATTTCAAAGCCAAAACCTCTTGCCTATCTAACCCTTGTTCAAAACAGCTTATCATCTTCGTCTATGCAGTCAAATACCTGAAAGAATTATCTATGTCACCTTTTCCCCTCATTGTCTACTCTACCACAGTACGCCAACACTTGCTGACTAGTATATCACTGATCAGAGTCACTAAAGTTGTGATATCAAATGGCTTAAAAAAAAACCCTGTTTTATTCCATGACATCTACTAAACATGAGAGATACAGTTCTTGAAAATCTTGTTTCTTTGGTATTTTTTTTTTGTCTTCTTACCTTCTTGGGTCTTATCTTACTTGATTTTTTTCTTCTTAGCCCTTTTTGTGGTACATACATTCTTTCTTTTACTATTGGAAATTTACTGTTCCCTAGAGTTTTGTTTTAAATCCTTTTCTTTGCATGCTATGCATGCTTCCCAAGAATTCTCACTGGATAACTATGTGGCATTTCTATAGATAAAAGTAAATAGATAGTCATGAATAGAATCTTCATTTCAGACCTTCATCTTTAGACTAATATGTGATTTTCTTCCAGGCCTCTTTGCTTAGAACAGGCATCTCATACTCAGGCTTGCCCCAAATTGAACCCATCATTCAATTTGTGCTCAAATCTGTATCTCTTTTTCTTTGTGTTTCTATCTCAGTAAGCAGCACTGCCCTCCTTGTACTTGCTTACGTTCGAAATTCAGTCAGTCAACACACCTGTGATTTGAGTCCCAAGATTTGACAAATTGATTTTCTCAATTCATATCTTGGTACTTTACATTCAGCTGTTTTTTTTTTTTTTTTTTTTTTTTTTTGTCTTTTTTTTTTATTTGATATAATTTATTTACATTTCAAATGATTTCCCCTTTTCTAGCCCCCCCCCCAACTCCCCGAAAGTCCCGTAAGCCCCCTTCTCTTCCCCTGTCCTCCCTCCCACCCCTTCCCAGTTCCCCGTTCTGGTTTTGCCAAATACTGTTTCACTGAGTCTTTCCAGAACCAGGGACCACTCCTGCTTTCTTCTTGTATCTCATTTGATGTGTGGATTATGTTTTGGGTATTCCAGTTTTCTAGGTTAATAACCACTTATTAGTGAGTGCATACCATGATTCACCTTTTGAGTCTGGGTTACCTCACTTAGTATGATGTTCTCTAGCTCCATCCATTTGCCTAAGAATTTCATGAATTCATTGTTTCTAATGGCTGAATAGTACTCCATTGTGTAGATATACCACATTTTTTGTATCCACTCTTCTGTTGAGGGATACCTGGGTTCTTTCCAGCATCTGGCAATTATAAATAGGGCTGCTATGAACATAGTAGAGCATGTATCCTTATTACATGGTGGGGAATCCTCTGGGTATATGCCCAGGAGTGGTATAGCAGGATCTTCTGGAAGTGAGGTGCCCAGTTTTCGGAGGAACCGCCAGACTGCTTTCCAGAGTGGTTGTACCAATTTGCAACCCCACCAGCAGTGGAGGAGTGTTCCTCTTTCTCCGCACCCTCTCCAACACCTGCTGTCTCCTGAATTTTTAATCTTAGCCATTCTGACTGGTGTAAGATGAAATCTTAGGGTTGTTTTGATTTGCATTTCCCTAATGACTAATGAAGTGGAGCATTTTTTAAGATGCTTCTCCGCCATCCGAAGTTCTTCAGGTGAGAATTCTTTGTTTAACTCTGTACCCCATTTTTTAATAGGGTTGTTCGGTTTTCTGGAGTCTAACTTCTTGAGTTCTTTATATATATTGGATATTAGCCCTCTATCTGATGTAGGATTGGTGAAGATCTTTTCCCAATTTGTTGGTTGCCGATCTGTCCTCTTGACGGTGTCCTTTGCCTTACAGAAACTCTGTAACCTTATGAGGTCCCATTTGTCAATTCTTGCTCTTAGAGCATACGCCATTGGTGTTCTGTTCAGAAACTTTCTCCCTGTACCGATGTCCTCAAGGGTCTTCCCCAGTTTCTTTTCTATTAGCTTCAGAGTGTCTGGCTTTATGTGGAGGTCCTTGATCCATTTGGATTTGAGCTTAGTACGAGGAGACAAGGATGGATCAATTCGCATTCTTCTGCATGCTGACCTCCAGTTGAACCAGCACCATTTGTTGAAAAGGCTATCTTTTTTCCATTGGATGTTTTCAGCCTCTTTGTCGAGGATCAAGTGGCCATAGGTGTGTGGGTTCATTTCTGGATCTTCAATCCTGTTCCATTGATCCTCCTGCCTGTCACTGTACCAATACCATGCAGTTTTTAACACTATTGCTCTGTAGTATTGCTTGAGGTCAGGGATACTGATTCCCCCAGATTTTCTTTTGTTGCTGAGAATAGTTTTAGCTATCCTGGGTTTTTTGTTGTTCCAGATGAATTTGATAATTGCTCTTTCTAACTCTGTGAAGAATTGAGTTGGGATTTTGATGGGTATTGCATTGAATCTGTATAGTGCTTTAGGCAAAATGGCCATTTTAACTATATTGATTCTACCGATCCATGAGCATGGGAGGTTTTCCCATTTTTTGAGGTCTTCTTCCATTTCCTTCTTCAGAGTCTTGAAGTTCTTGCCATACAGATCTTTCGCATGTTTGGTAAGAGTCACCCCAAGATACTTTATACTGTTTGTGGCTATTGTGAAGGGGGTCATTTCCCTAATTTCTTTCTCAGCCTGCTTATCCTTTGAGTATAGGAAGGCCACTGATTTGCTTGAGTTGATTTTGTAACCTGCCACTTTGCTGAAGTTGTTTATCAGCTGTAGGAGCTCTCTAGTGGAGTTCTTTGGGTCACTTAGGTAGACGATCATGTCGTCTGCAAATAATGATAGTTTGACTTCCTCCTTTCCAATTTGTATCCCTTTGACCTCCTTATGTTGTCGAATTGCCCGAGCTAGTACCTCAAGTACAATATTGAAAAGATAAGGAGAAAGGGGGCAGCCTTGTCTGGTCCCTGATTTCAGTGGGATTGCTTCAAGTTTCTCTCCGTTTAGTTTGATGCTGGCTACCGGTTTGCTGTATATTGCTTTTACTATGTTTAGGTATGGGCCTTGAATTCCTGTTCTCTCCAAGACTTTAAGCATGAAAGGATGCTGAATTTTGTCAAATGCTTTTTCAGCATCCAATGAAATGACCATATGATTTTGTTCTTTGAGTTTGTTTATGTAGTGGATTGTATTGATGGATTTCCGTATATTGAACCAACCCTGCATTCCCGGGATAAAGCCTACTTGATCATGGTGGATGATCGTTTTGATGTGTTCTTGGATTCGGTTGGCAAGAATTTTGTTGAGTATTTTTGCATCGATGTTCATAAGGGAAATTGGTCTGAAGTTCTCTTTCTTTGTTGGATCTTTGTGTGGCTTTGGTATCAGCGTAATTGTGGCTTCGTAGAAGGAATTGGGTAGTGTTCCTTCTGTTTCTATTTTGTGGAATAGTTTGAAGAGTATTGGTGTTAACTCTTCTTTGAAGGTCTGGTAGAATTCTGCACTGAAACCATCTGGTCCTGTGCTTTTTTTGGTTGGAAGACTTTCTATGACTGCTTCTATTTCTTTAGGCTTTATGGGACTGTTTAGATGGTCTAGTTGGTCCTGATTTAATTTTGGTATTTGGTATCTGTCAAGGAAATTGTCCATTTCCTCCAGATTCTCCAGTTGTGTTGAGTACAGGCTCTTGTAGTAGGATCTGATGATTTTTTGGATTTCCTCAGTTTCCGTTGTTATGTCTCCCTTTTCATTTCTAAGTTTGTTAATTTGGATACTTTCTCTGTGCCCTTTGGTCAGTCTGGCTAAGGGTTTATCTATCTTGTTGATTTTCTCAAAGAACCAGCTCCTAGTTTTGTTGATTTTTTGTATGGTTCTCTTTGTTTCTACTTGATTGATTTCGGCCCTGAGTTTGATGATTTCCTGCCTTCTACTCCTCCTGGGTGAAATAGCTTCTTTTTGTTCTAGGGCTTTCAGGTGTGTCATTAAGTTGGTAATGTATGCTCTCTCCATTTTCTTTTTGGAGGCACTCAGGGCTATGAGTTTTCCTCTTAGCACTGCTTTCATTGTGTCCCATAGATTTGGGTATGTTGTGTTTTCATTTTCATTGTGTTCTAAAAAGTCTTTAATTTCTTTCTTTATTTCTTCCTTGACCAAGGTGTCATTGAGTAGAGTATTGTTCAATCTCCACGTGTTTGTGGGTTTTCTGTTGTTTCTGTTGCTATTGAAGACCACTTTTATTCCATAGTGATCAGATAGGAGGCATGGGATTAGTTCTATCTTTTTATATTTGTTGAGGTCTGTCTTGTGACCAATTATATGGTCGATTTTGGAGAAGGTACCATGAGGTGCTGAAAAAAAGGTATATTCTTTTGTTTTAGGATAGAATGTTCTATATATATCAGTTAAATCTAATTGGTCCAAAGCTTCAATTAGTTTCATTGTGTCCTTGTTTAGTTTCTGTTTTCCTGATCGGTCCATTGAGGAAAGTGCAGTGTTGAAGTCACCAACAATTATTGTGTTAGGTGCAATGTGTGCTTTGAGTTTTAATAAAGTTTCTTTTATGAAAGAGGGTGCCCTTGCATTTGGAGCATAGATGTTCAGGATTGAGAGTTCTTCTTGTTGTATTTTTCCTTTGACCAGCAAGAAGTGTCCCTCAGAGTCTCTTTTGATGACTTTGGGTTGAAAGTCAATTTTATCTGATATTAAAATGGCTACTCCAGCTTGTTTCCTGAGACCATTTGCTTGTAAAATTGTCTTCCAGCCTTTTACTCTAAGGTAGTGCTTGTCTTTGACCCTTAGGTGTGTTTCCTGTAAGCAGCAAAATGTATGGTCCTGTTTACGTATCCAGTCAGTTAGTCTGTGTCTTTTTATTGGGGCATTGAGTCCATTGATGTTAAGAGATATTAAGGAATAGTGATTGTTACTTCCTATCATTTTTGACGTTATTTTTTAAATTTGATTGCTTAACTTATTTGGGTTTGATGAAAGGTTACTATCTTGCTTTTTTCAGGGTGGAGTTTCCCTCCTTGTATTGGTGTTGTCCTCCTATTATCCTTTTTAGGGCTGGGTTTGTGGATAGATATTGGGTGAACTTGGTTTTGTCGTGAAATATCTTAGTTTCTCCATCTATGGTGATTGAGAGTTTTGCTGGATATAGTAGTTTTGGTTGGCATTTGTGTTCTCTTAGAGTCTGCATGAGATCTGCCCAGGACCTTCTAGCCTTCATAGTCTCAGGTGAAAAGTCTGCTGTGATTCTGATAGGTCTTCCTTTATATGTTACTTGGCCTTTTTCTCTTACTGCCTTTAGTATTCTTTCTTTGTTTAGAACATTTGGTGTTTTGATTATTATGTGACGGGAAGTATTTCTGTTCTGGTCCAGTCTGTTTGGAGTTCTGTAGGCTTCTTGTATATTCATGGGCATCTCTCTCTTTAGGTTAGGGAAGTTTTCTTCCATAATTTTATTGAAGATATTTGCTGGCCCTTTAAGTTGTAAATCTTCACTCTCATCTATGCCTATAATCCTTAGGTTTGGTCTTCTCATTGTGTCCTGGATTTCCTGGATATTTTGGGTTACAAGCTTTTTGCACTTTGCATTTTCTTTAACTGTTGAGTCCATGGTTTCTATGGAATCTTCAGCATCTGAGATTCTTTCTTCTATCTCTTGTATTCTGTTGTTGATATTTGCATCTCTGTCCCCTGATTTCTTCCCAAGGTTTTCTATCTCCAAAGTTGTCTCCCTTTGAGTTTTCTTAGTTGTTTCTACTTCTGATTTTAGATCCTGGATGGTTTTGCTTAGCTCCTTCCCTTGCATGTTTGTGTTTTCCTGTAATTCTTTAAGAGATTTTTGTGTTTCCTCTTTCATGAGCTCAGCCTGTTGACCAAAGTTCTCCTGTATTTCTTTAAGAGATTTTTGTGTTTCGTCTTTCATGACCTCAGCCTGTTGAGCAAAGTTCTCCTGTATTTCTTTAAGTGTTTTTTGCATTTCCTCCTTGTTGGCTTTTGTATTCTCCTGGATTTCTTTCAATGATTTTTGTGTTTCCCTTGCAAGGGCTTCTAACTTTTGATCCATTTTCTCCTCAATGACCTTCATGTGTTCCTGTACCAGCATCATGACCAGTGATTTTAAATCCAAATCTTGTTTTACTGGTGTGATGGGGTATCCAGGACTTGCTGGTAGAGGAGAATTTGGTTCAGATGTTGCCATAATGCCTTGATTTCTGTTAGTGACGTTTCTGCGTTTGCCTTTTGCCATCTAGCTCTCACTGGTGTTACTTGGTCTTGTCAGTGCTGGACTCACCAGTGCAAGCTGCCCCTTCCCCGTTGGCCTCTGGTGCACAGCTTACACTCTGCACTGCCTATAGACAGGGTGCTGTTTTCCAGGCTGTTCATATCCCAAAGCAGGCACCTGAAGGCTCCCGCTGGGGCCCGCAGGATTTATCGGAGCACACCGACTTTTCCCAGCTGGCCGCCCGGAAGCCCCCACTAGCCTCTTGAGGGACCTGGAGATGTGGTGGCCACCCAGGCTGATCTGAAGCGGAGAGATTTGAGCTGGGGGCTTCTGCCTGAGGCCTTGCCCCAGATTGTGTCTGTGGACCAGGTGGAACCCGTGTGCACCCCCAGGGAGCTCCGAAGGTGAATGTTGCTGTGACCTCCCCTGTGCTCCGCTCACTCCGCTGGGCAGCCGATTTCCCCAACCGGGCTGGCGCACACTAGGTTAGCCTTGTCGCCTGGGCCCTGAGTCCAGGCAAACGCCTGGAAGGCCAAGGTCCGAGCAAAGTTCCCCTAGGGCTATGTCTGTTATTTGGGTCCGCCAGGTGACCCGGATGGCGGGCGTGCGCGTCCGCGCTCCGCGAAAGCACCGGGAGAGTCTGTTGTGCTAATAACCTCCTGGGCTGGTTGACGCACAGATGGCCCACCAAGCCGCCCAGTTCTTGGGGTCAGTCCTGTGCCTTTTGGGGCCTAGACCCCCGTTTTGTTAGCCTCAGGCTACGCTTGTTAGCAGTCTCTGCCCTCCCGAGCACTCTGGCTCCTGTAGGCAAAATGGCGGCGCGTGCACCGGCCGGGGCAAAAAAAAAAACTCCTGGCTGGGTTGGCGCCCCGATGGCCACTCGAACAGCCCAGGGCCTGGGTGCAGGCCAACGCCCGTCTGGCTCAGACCCCTGCGGTGTTGGGCCTAGGATTATGTTTGTGTACCTCAGTCTGACTGATCTCTGGAGCCCGGGATCAAGATGGCGGTGAGTCTCTCCTGACTGGCGGGCAGCCGAGTTCTGAAGTGGCTTCCGTGCAGCGAAAGGCTCCGCAGAACCGCAGTTGCTTGCCGCCCGGCTGGTCAGCGAAGGTCAGTGGTCGTGGGCGCAGGGCCTAACTGGACCCTGTGTCGCCTTGGTTCCACTGCTGATGGCCCTTCAGCTGGAGCAGCCACTGCTACCGCCGCCGCCGCCGCCGCCGCCCTCGATAATTGCCTACATTCAGCTGTTAATAGTGCCTGCTTATGCAACTTCAGAAAGATGGGCGGCATCATGACCAGGCTCACTACACTGGTGTGGTACAAAGAACTAGCAGCTCAGCACCTGTGCCGCTTTGAATGATCACAGCGCCTTTGGCTCATATATTTGAATGCTTGGTTCCCTAGTCGGTGGAGTTTGTTTAGGAGTAATTAGGAGGTGTAGTTTGTTGGAGGAGGTGTGTCACTGGGTGTGGGCCTTGAGGTTTCAAAAGCCCAAGCCAATCCTAGGCTTACTCTCTTTGCTTCCTATCTGCAGATGAGGATGTAAGCTCTCACCTGCTGCTCCACAGTACCATACCTGCTTGCCCACGTGTTGCTGTGCTCTCCACTAAGATCATTATGGTCTAACCCTCTGAAACTCATCAGGCTCCCAATTAAATGTTTTTTTTTTTTTTCTGTAAGTACTAGTCATGGTGTTGCCCCAATAGAATAGAAACCAAGAAAACACATCAAAAAGCAGCCTACTTTGTTTAGCACTTTCTTCCCCCGCCCGCCTTGTCCCTCTGCTGCTCTCTTTCTCCCCCTCTGTCCTCTGGACTATGTAGCCCTGGTGGTCTAGAACCTCAGTATACCAGGGTAGCATTGATTTCACAGAGATCTGTCTGCCTTTGCCTTTCAAGTGCTGGAATTAAAGGCACGTGCCACTCTACCTGGCTTGTACACCAGCTTCTGAAAAAGCTGTTTAATCACTGCTGTATTGATATATTCTGTTCCTGTCGTACCTATATCACTCCAACAGCTTTTAAATAGTTTTGTATCCTCAGACAGTTTTTGCTCCACTCTATTCTCTAGTCGATAATCACAAACATTTTCTGGAACTTTTTTTTTTTTTTTGATAGCGGTACTAGATATTAAGTCTAGGACCTTGCATGAGAAGTGGTAAATTTGTCACTGAACAACACTTGTAAGATTTGGATTTATTTTCTTTCCCTTTTAGTTTTAGAGATGAGGGATGCATCTCTGACTGAAACTCACTATGTAGACCAGGGCTTGCCTTGAACTCACAGTGATCTGTCTGCCTTTGCATCCCCAACACTGAGATGAAAGGCATATTGCCATCACGTATGGTGCATTTCCTCTCCTAATGCCGTTCCTTTCTTTCCATTTTCCACTGGATGAAATGAAAGCTCAATTATGCTTATAATCTCCCTCACCATTTCACCCCTAGTTATTATGTCTCTGCTTCAGCTCTACCCAGTCCTTTGGACCATTTTTTCCCCACCATAACTGTATCTGCTGAGTGAGCACAGATCATACTATCTACTGTAAGTCTCAGACAAAAAGGGGTGAGAGAGCTTCTGTAGTATCAATTGTGGTTACAAATTGTCATGATTTCTCTCTATTGAGACAGAAAATTCTCTTTTTCGAATAACTTTTCCACAGAATCACATCAGTTGTTTAGAATTGATTGATCACTGTACTAAGTGTTCTATTTTAAGTTAAAAATAACCCACAAATGAATCACATATATACATCTTTTCTCTCTCCACTCCCCTATATAAATATATTCACACCCTTCCACATTTCTATAAATAATGCTCCTTTTCTTTCGCTTCGGTAAGATCTTGAATCATAGAAAGTTAAACTGTACTAAGCACTTGAACAGCTGATCTACTCACATCTAATAAGAAGGTTGTTAATTTTATCCGTTTTTCCAGGCCTTCCCACTCCTCATTTTATTTTTTAACTTGACTCAGATGATTTCAATTTCTGGAGTAATGCAGGGACAGAAAAAGAGAGATCTCAAGTAGGTGCATCTCTAGCATTTTAAAGAGCACCAATGGAGGTGGGGAGCAGCAGTAGAACTAATGACTAAAGAAACACTGGATAATGTGTTACTTTAATTTTCCTTGTTATCCTTAGATTTATATGCTATGGAAAATGAAGCTACTGGGTTATCTTAATAGTAATTGATGGCACTAGTTGCTTATGTAACAGTGACCCTACATTCATTCCTAATGGGACCCTGATTTCCATTCAAGGATTAAGAAGCAGCGTACTCAGAGAAAATAACTCGTTTCTGGAGAGTCTCAATTCATTCGAAAAATTCCAATTCTCCTTTGTGAGCAAGTAAGTATACTATATATACAAATATACTACTCAGTTCTGGACAATGTGAATGAAGAAAGAAGTCTACTGGCATCTTTGTTTGAGTTTTGGACATTTCACTTTATGAGACGATTAAACCTTATTGTTGAAAATGCTTTTAGACAACCTTGGGTTATTTTTAGCAGAAACCATCCTCCCTGATGTATTAATCAATGTTGAAATTCTCAATATTACTCTAATTACTTTGAAACCACCATTAAAGTTACAGGTCTGTAAAATGTTAGAGCATAACCCCTTCAAAGATTGTCTAGCCTCTTCCCCTTATTAAGCCCATCAACTCTTTTGTCTTACAGAGTAAGAAAAAGTATCCAAACAACGCTGAAATAATATTGTATGTTCTATAATCTCTCTCCATGTCATTTATTTATTGAATTGTGTTAAAAAAATCAGAAGTGTAGGTCCATATGAGTATTACCCTGATTTTTACCTCTTTATTCTCTGGTGGAAATTTTTTTAAAAATACTTTATTTATTCTTTGATAAATTAGTATAGTACATTTCTAGCATATTTTCTCATTCCTCAATTCCTTCCAGCTCCTCCCACCTTCGCACCCATCCATCTTCACATTCTTTCTCTCTTTACCCACCCACCCCCAAGCCACTAAAAACCATAGGGTTTGCCCAAGACTCCTGAGGACAGGGCCAGTATCCCAGCATTTTGCTAAATACATAGAAAACAAATCTGAGAAAGGTATTGCTTTTATTTAAGAAAACTTAAAACATTCCAGAAATAGCTGTTTATATACATACTACTAACATACCCCACTCAAATATTTTTTCAACCGGTTTCTAAAGACCTTGATCATCACTACTTTGCTAAAGTTCATTTGCTGTTGTATACAAAAATAATAAAATTGTGTTGGCAAAATAGATCAGCAAGTTAAGGGACTTTCTACTGGGCTTAGTGACCTGAATTTGATTGCTGGTACTTACATGGTGGAAAAAAAGAACCGTTTTCTGTAAGTTGTCCTTTGACTTCCACATACACACCACCTCCTTACTCCCCCAATATATAAATAAATAAAATAGAAACAAAAATAGTAACATTGTATATTTCAGTAAATAGTGCAATATAATTTTAAGTGATTCAAATTCAGGAGGCTTTGTTATATCAATCTTTTTTTCTAATATCACTCTCATCCTAGCTCACTATTTTTCTTCAAAGTTTTCTGAGAAGGGAAAAAGTCACTTTCATAAAGAGAAGGTTCTGCTATCTGACATAGCAGATGCACCAGGCTTCCTTTCTATGTAATTTCTGCATGAGAAAATTGTTATCCATTTCCACGATGCCAAATGGTGATAATGCTTGACAAGCAGCAGTGCCTACCTGAGTGATGTCCATTCCAGAGTCACAGCTCAGTGGCTGTGTGGAAGTCAGACCGTTTGAGCCAATTACAGTTGTGATCACAGCCTTCTCATCAATTCTTCGGATCATAGTCCCATCCACAAAGTAAATGAATCCATGCCTATCTACTGTGATGCCTGTTGGGGAGAAACAAATTAGCATTAATAATCTAGTAGACCACATTTACAGTAAGTTCAGTATCTTGAAAGCAGCCACTGCAATGGAAAGACATCGTAAAGACATGCAGATTTAGTTTTTTCTCAGCACAGACAGGGCAGGAATGGGAGATGGTGGTTGTGACACATACTCATTTTTGTCATGGTTTGAGAAAAAATGTCAAAAAAGTAACCTTACAAAGATGAAGCCGGGCCTAATAGTTTTATTTTCCGCATCTTCATACCTGTGCGCCTTTGCTGTTTGCTCCCCCTTACATGCAGACAGAAAGGAAAATCTGAGGAGGCAGTGTCTGTCACATTTCTTCTAGCATGTTGACACTTGGGCCACTGCTTATTTCCATGGTTGCATTAGGAAATAATTGACTTAGAAATGATTAGCGTTATTTTCAAGAACCTATATTTAGTTCAAAGGGAATTTGTAATAGTTCTGATGAATTAAACGGAAGACTTTCCTCTGTCTTACCTATTGAAAAGGTGGGAGGCAAAGCTATGGCACTGTGCAGAGAAGGGCTAAGGTTCTAGAAAAACCAAGTTTTCTGTTTTTTCTTCTTTTTCACTTATTGTTTCAAAATGTCATGCATGTGTATAACATATTTTGACCAAATGCCTCCACTCCCTCCCTCCAAGTCCTTCTATATTCTCCCACCATGTTCCTTCCCAACTTTCTGTACCTTTTTCTTTAAACCAACTGTGTCCACTCAACTGTTTCCAATGTGTGAGGAGCAGTCAAACGTCAGTGTAACTTTTGTATAATGTTAATTCCAGTATGGCCTCTTGAAATGTATATTAAAAGAGTACTTAGAAACTATGCTATCTAATAATAGATATATGAATTATAACTGATATTTCACTTTGGTTGAAGTATTTGCCCCTAAAATTTCATGTTTTAACTTTGTCTTTGGTAAAATTTGAAAAAGTGAGCTGCTGTATTTATGGTCACTAACTGTCTTTTTTTTCCTGAGTACTGGAGCAGGGAGCAGCTTTATAACCCCATCTTTTGTAAACTGGGCTGCATAGGCAATTATATGCCTGGGGTATTATTTAAAGGATCATATGAAATAGTTGAAGGGAAAAATCATCAAACCTACACAAGGAGAATGCACACCATGCACCTCTCCTTTTCTTTAGCATTTTTCTGAATGTTTTTGAAATACCTGTGAGGACATGCAGTGGTGGATGCTTGAAATGATGTATAATAATGAACCATATATATATATAGTTTTTCATATAAATCCACATTTGAATATATGCCCATGATAATATGATGACGTTTAATTTAGAAATTAGTCACAGTAGAAGATTAACTACCATGACCTAATAACAAAAAGAATACTCACAATGGTATATGACAATAAGTTATATGAACATGATGCTCTGCGTAGTGTATCTTTTACTATATTCAGATTTATTCTTACTTTTATGTATGTGTATGTTTATATGTATCCTGATGTACATATGCCTGTTTGTATGTGTCTTTGCGTGTGGAAGACAGAGGATAATTTGGGTGTTATTCTTCAGTTACCATCTACGTCATATTTTTTTTTTGACAGTCATGCTCATTGCTTGATCTTGCCAAATAGGCTAGGCTGAGTGACAAACAAGATTAGAGATTAAGCAGTCTCTGCTTCCCCAGCACTAGGAATACAAGTGTAAGCCATCACACATGCCTTTTTTGTTCTTAATTAATATTTATTTGTTTATTTACATCCCAAACACTGTCCCCCTTCTTTTTCCCTCCCATACAGAATCCCTCTCTTACCCCTATCCTTCTCATTTGAGAGGGTGGGGCCCCCTGGGTATCTCCCAACCCTGGAGTGAAGGCTGTCCCTTAAGCATGGCATTCATATCTTTGAAAGTATGGATTCAGATCCTTGTGCTTGCAAGGCAAGCACTATACCAGCTGAGTCTTCTCCCCAGATCACCAGCCTCCTATTCGATGGACCCTATGAGATGATCAAATACCTATATTTTGGGATTAAGTAAGGTGAGTGAAATATGCGTTAGACTACAATATACAAGTAACTTGAACCTCACACACTTTGATACTACAAGAGCTGATCTGAGAACTGAGATGGTTAAGTGATTAATGGGCAGCGAGTAAATATGTCCTTGATGCTCTGGGTGTTTCATATTGCAGAAGGGTGAGGAAATATGGTGTGAGAATTTAGTATGACACTCAGAAGAGTATATAATTTAAAACCTATTAATTATTAATATTTCCCACATATAACTAAATTTGTGCACACTGAAATACCACACAACACTTTTCCATTTCCCTTTTATTCAGACTCAATGAAATCAAGCAGGCATATGTGAAAGTTAGAAAAATTCTGTAATAATAAACACAATATTTTAATATAGTGTAAGTAAACACACACACACACACACACACACACGCACACACACACATTTTCCTGGCAAAATGTAAAGTCACTGTTGTGATTTGAATGCAAAATGTCTCCCATAGGTTTTTATGACACCCGGTTGCAGTTTGTGATGCTATTTGAGAAAGTTGTGAAATGTTTAGGAGCTAGAGCCTTACTGGGCAGCCTTGAGGTTTAATAATGGAGATTAATTTCTTATTCCTGAGTAGAGAGGCAATGTGACCAGCCAGCCTCATGCTCTTGTCACCATTTCTTCTCTGGCTGCTTCCATGTATTCCATAATGGGATGTATGCCTCTAGAACTTTACTCCAAAATGAATTCATTCCCTTAAAGGTGCTTTTAATCATGGTACTTTTTGTCACAACAACAATATATTTAGTTAAGATACTACCTAGAGACAATTTGTAAATTTAACATAAGATGGGCTTGGTGTCAGATGTAGGGTTGGTATACCACTCAGCAATTAACAACAATGAATTCATGAAATTCTTAGGCAAATGGTTGGAACTGGAAAATATCACCCTAAATGAGGTAACCCAATCACAAAAGAACACACATGGAATGCAATCACTGATAAGTGGATATTAGCCCAGAAGCTCTGAAAACCCAAGACACAACTCACATATCAAATGATTCCCAAGAAGAAGGAAGGAGAGGGCCCTGGTCCTGGAAAGGATTGATCCAGCATGGTAGGGGAATACCAGGACAGAGAAAAAGGAGGGGGTGATTGGAGAATGGGCAGAGGGAAGAGGTCTTATGGGACTTATGGGGAGGGGACAACCAGGAAAGGGGAAATCATTTGGAATGTAAACAAAGAATATAGAAAATAAAAATAAAAAATAAGATGGGCTTGGTGTCACAAGCTGATAGCTTTAGCTATTGAAGAGGCTGAGGTAGGATGATTTCAACTTCAAGACCATACTGAACAACTTAGTAAGACCCTGTTTCAGATTTTTTCTTTTTTCTTTTTTCTTTTCTTTTCTTTTTTTTCTTTTTTCTTTCTGAGACAGGGTTTCTCTGTGTAGCCCTGGCTGCCGTGGAACTCACTCTGTAGACCAGGCTGGCCTCGAATTCAGAAATCCGCCTGCCTCTGCCTGACAAGTGCTGGGATTAAAGGTGTGTGCCACCTCCGCCTGGCTAAGGCCCTGTTTTTAAATGAACAAAATGGAGGCTGAAGAGATGGCTCAGTAGTTAAAACGCTTGCTTTGCAAGTGTGAGTGTTGGGAGTGGGTGGAGTGCTGATGGAATGCATATTATTGACATGAACTGAAAGCAGCCATGTTGAGAACCCATGGAAATGGCAAAGCCCTCCCCAGATCAGGTGCAGAGGAATGGCAAAGGCTTTTTCTGGTGCAAGTTTGAAGGTTGACATTTGTTGCTGAAACTATTATCCTCTTGGATGACTCCAACCTGAGACTCTCCCACTAGAGAAATTTGCTAATTTGCCTCCTCATTTGTGCTGTATATAATAAATGTGCCAACTTTTTGGGCTGCTGTTGATGCATCTCTATATGACTATCCATTACCTATCCAATCTAAGTTTTTCTGTATATGTGTTTGTAGCATTTTAATTCCCCATCACTCCATGGGAGGTCAATCCTAAAGCTTTATAGGTTGCAACACATGAGGATCTGAGTAAAGACCCTAAGAACCTAAATAACTTTCTGTGTACCATTACAACCCCAGTCTTGTGGGTGTGGAAATAGGGCAGACCATGGACAGGGGAAGAACTCACTGTCTAGTCACTCTTAGCCAAATTGTATATCTTCAAATTCAAGGAAGAGACTGTGTCAAAATACAAAATGGAGAAATTATTGAGAAAGACATTTGAATGTCTGGCTTGCACATGAGTGAGTACATCCTCTACATAATGCACATACATATATACACTGACACATATATACAAACACAGGAAAAATGCCTGAGGATATTATCTCAGTGCTAGAGAATTTTAATGTTCATTCAGTATAACTGCAAAAAAAAAATCCAGCCTAATAATTTGCTCTTAGATGAGCTAATGCATTGGCATGAGATTAATATTCAGATTTGGCTCAGGGATATAATTGATCAATCACAATGTTCTTTTATTCTTAACATTTATAAAAGTTATGCAATTCATTTTAATTTCTTCTAAAAAGACTCTTAAAACTTTTTATGCTTTTTTGTCAGTTTTCCAACGATAACACTATATCCAAATAAGAGCTTTGTACATCAACAAATCCCTTTATCATGTTTAGATGTGTATATAGCTTTAATGAACTCAATAAATGGACTCTTAATATTGGCACAGGTGAAATGATGAAGACATAGGAATATATATATCCCTCCCCTCAAGAGCATTCTGGTTGATGATGGTCTGAGGGAATGATGCTTTTTGTTTCTGTATGTGTTTTGGCAAAATCATCTTAACTGCCAAAAATGTAATCTGGCTTGCAGTAGGCCTCCGATTTAAGACCTATTTCTAAGATCTCTATATTAAATATTACTGAATATAAAATTTAAGATTTCACTGTCATGAGAGGGTTGAATAAATGATCAAGACTGAAGCCTGGAGACAAAGGAGGGAAAGGCTCAGGCCTGGAGAGAGCATGTCTAAGAAGTGTGCTCAAACTGTGTGAATTCATGAGCCACGTACTAAGCAGGAACTGAACGGCAGCGGGTTAGACTCTTTGAGGACCAAAGGACAATGATTATTTGTATACTGAGGTTGGGTTTAAGAGAAACAATAAACATTTTAGTAAGAATGCTAAAAAATAAACTGAAGCATTGCTTTTACTAAGAGGTAGGAGAGAATCAGATCTTCTGAAAATCAGAGTAGGTTCCCTCACTGATGCAGAAAAAGCAATTGTTCCCTAACTAACGTCATAGGGGAGGTGTGCTTGGTCAGCTTTCCAGTACCATAAAAAAGTGAAAAAAAGTACTATAAGCAATCAAATTGAAAAGAGGAAAACTTATTTTAATTCAAAACCCTTTAAATTATAATCATGGTTGGTTGCTTCCCACCCCCACACTGACTTGGGACCTCTAGGGTCAGTTCCCAATGGGATCCACAGTGGTAAGAGAGCTTATTTCCATTGATACACATGGATAAGGCAATGCCTTATTATTCTCTTTAAGATCACACCACCAATGATAAGAGGCCTTAAAGTTTCTACCACATCCCAGTAGTGCCATGTAGCACACTAACCTTTAATACTTGGGTCTTTGGGAGTCCATTTCAGATTCTAATAGCAGCAAATCTTTGCACCTTCATGCTGATAACAATGAAGGACAATTTTGTCTCTTGAGTATTAGACTGGTGAACTCTATCAAGGTAGAGAATTTGACCTAATCCAGGGCTTAATCTTGCTTTTACATCCCTTTTGCACTTCTAAGTTTGGTGAAGTTCTTTTTTTTTTTTTACAGGTTATTTTATTTATTTACATTTCAAATGTTATCCCCCTCCCATCTCCCCTATCTATCCACTGTGAATCTGTCTTTTTCTCTCTGTTCGCATCAGCTGACTTCCACACATGAGTGCACTTTGAAATACTCCTCTATTGCCTTCAGGACATATTTTTCTGACAGTGTAGAATATTCTCCTTTTATATGTTTGTAAATCAACTTCTTTTTATCAAGGCACAAGTTCCAAACGTTTTTCCCCCTGAGAGTTCTTTAATTAACTTTGATTGGGTCACATTTAAGCCTGGCATTGATAAAGAAATAGTAGAATGATCTTTGAGGGACCTGCCTGATAGGTGTTTTGTCAAAGTACCTAGGCATATTTTCTTTTGCTTATCAGTCAACCATCCAACCAAACAACAATCACAAAAACAATTTCCTAAACCACAGTTTCACCAATTCTTCCCCCGTGAGAATTAAGATATAGTCAGTTTTCACTGGAAGTAAAATTGAAATTAGAAATTTCATGCAGAACAAAGAGAATTATTTTTGTTCATTATTTGGGGGGAGGTTTTCCACACCATAATGAGAGTTGTGGTAGCAATTCTGCAGTATGATGTATTAGTGCTTGTTAGACTTAGTGGAGGACGTGACACACACCAAGTATATTTTAAGCTTTATTCTCAGAGATGTGAAAGTGAGTGATGTCAGATCACATAAAGCCATCTGGGGCTAGCAGGATCTGCAGATTCAATTTAGTTTCATATATTTACATTGTTGTACTCTGATTTCCAAACCTTGGTGTCCAACGTTGCAGGCATAATTTATTTTAACAATCACGTCCTTTGATGTGCTAACCAACAGTGTTTTCATTATCACTTATAATACAATACTCCACAGTCTTGGATAAGAAAAGATTTAAACTGCATTCAGAAAATCGCTTCCAGGATTTAAAAATGCCACCAGTGTTCATTCTTAAACCAAGCAAGGAAATATGGATCTCTGCGCTTACTGAAAGTTCAGACAGTGATGCTGAGTGGGTGGGAATAGAAGTGGGAAGAACAGCACACACACACACACACACACACACACACACACACACACACACACACACCAGCTTGAGTCCTCATACTTCTGCACCCACCAAGGAAAACACTGGCCTCAGATGCCTGCACAGCATGTTAAGCTTGGAATACACCTTTAGTTTTGTGAGAAAATAAATAAATCCCTGAAAATTAGTGCACATAATGAAAGCCCTGACAGACCATAACCTGTCTCCATTCATCAGCATTAAGCCCCAACAAGCAGCTTCAATGAAGGGACCTGCTCATAAATACAGTGCATCCTGTAAGAGACATTATTCACAACGTCTTAGGCAAAGTAGGGGACATTATATAATATCTGAACCATGGGCTCTTTTCTTTGTGAAGCATCACTCTGTATGAAATGGCTGCAAATTACAGGTGAAATTATTTGACTTCTTCCCTTGTCTTATTATCCTCCAATGAATAAATACTATAACTCTTAGGAAGGCAACTGCCTAAAGCTGAGACAGCCTGGATAGTTACTAACAAATTTATCACCTGTTGGGGAACAGGATGTTCCTGATCAATATTGAAGGAAAGGGAGCATGCTGACACGATCACTGGGAGTCCAGATGTGGAGCCAGACAGCATGAAAATGGCGGCTAAAACTCCGTATTATACAATGACAGTTTCAAAGGTTGTTAGAAGATAACTCTGCCTATCATTCAAAAATTATAGATGTTGAGGCAACCTATACTAAAAAAATCTTTCTATGTGCAGAAATGGAAGATCTTTTTCAGAATATAAGCTTTGAGAAATAGTTATAATATCCTCCCCATCTGTGTAGCTTCATCAACTAGAAAACTGATATATTGTAGTTCTTCTTTCTTCAATATGCTCTTTTTCCGTGTGAGAGAGTTAAATGGTTAAAACAACTTCTAGGTGATACTCTAAATTTAATATGGTGCCAGGTTAATCTCCAGGAGTAAGAGCTGAATTGTGCAAGCAACATTGACCAGTTGATTGTAAAGTTTTTTTTTTTTATCTCAAAGAGAGATATTTTATTTTGTTTTGTTCATGTTCATCTAAATTCTCTTAAAATTGCTATCACATAAAGTTGCACACACCTTAGGCAGAAGCAGTTTTTCTTTAACTGATCTAGCTGTTGTCCTCTTAATTATCTACTGGGATCAGAAAGGGCCAAACAAGATTCCACACATCTACACATCTGCACAGTGAGCCTATTAGTTTCTCTTGTTAGGTAGCTACTAATGAAGCTTCTAGAACTTGGAGGATTTTTAGGTACCCATGTGACATTACCAGTTAGAAGGAGACAGCCTTTAATGAACAACTTGGATGATTTCTTTGTGTAGTAAACAATGCAATCAGAATTTCTCCAATAGGAGACACCTATTAAGCTTATTCCAGTAGTGTGTGGCTAGTGAATGGTGTGAGGTACTTAATTAGATATTCTGCTTAATGCATATATAGTAAAAAATAAAAAAAACTTATAGCAAGTTTGAAGCACTTCAGCGTTATCACAAGAACAGTAAGTTGGTAAACTACTTAACCATGAATCTTGAGTTTGAGAAAGACAGACCAGTCCAGATGGATCATTTTGCTTTTTCTTCAGCTTGTAAAGCTCTAGCCTCAGCGCTGTTACAAGGTAAAGGACAGCTCCCCTTTCTCCACCAACCAGTATTATGGTAAAATCATATTGAAGAGTCTGTTTCACCATTTTTTCACCATTTACTTTACACCTGTTATCTGTTAGGCATTTTGCTATGTAGTGGAAGTATATACAGTAAAAATAAATATGACATTGCCCACGAGGATCTCAGAAATGAATAGGGATTATGGAGGGGAAAACCAAGCAAATACAGTACTATACCATACCATACCATACCATACCATACCATACCATACCATACCATACCATACTATACCATACCATACCATAATATGCTATAACTTGAGACAAGTTCAGGATGGCACAGAAGTGAAGACCTTCTTATGCTCATAGTGGTATCCTATTAGAGTAGGTATAACCTGCAATCTATCTATCTATCTATCTATCTATCTATCTATCTATCTATCTATCTATCTATCTACATACCTATATACCTATCTATATCTTTATTAATTTATTAATAAAATTTATTAATTTAGGATAAAATCTGGTAAACATCCCTGAAAACACATGCAGTATACAATGATCATTTCCATTTGTGAGAGTATTGTTTGTTTAGGTGCAGTGCTGGACTTTTTACACATTCATTCACATTTAATAGTAATAATAATCCTGTGTAGCAAATATTAATATCATTTTTATGTGAAGAAATTAAGCCACTTCTCTTTCCTGAAGCTTTCTCTGCAAACCCTAATTCACTACAAGGTCTCTGTCTCCTAAACTGCAGAAGCTATCATTTTATTTATGTGTTTTTAATGTGAATTCTCCAAACATGATCTGCTTATGTAATAAGCTTCTTGAGGATAAAAATGTAATTTTCAGATTTATTTTTTATAGTTTAACAAATCCAGGATACCTGAGCATAAGTGCTCAAGAAATCCTGCAGATTTATAGACTAAATTTCCACTTGTTTATATCGGTACACATCTAAACTTGAATAAAGCAAAGCATGCCAGGAGGTCAAAAGCCATGCATGGAGTCCTCTAAAATGAGTGTTGGAAGGCTGCAATGATAATCTTTTCCAAAGAGCATTAAGAGGAAGATAGTCTTATTAATTAGTGATGATTTGAGTACGGAAAAAGGAGGTTTTACAACCAAGAACAGGGAGAGATGAAAGACCATGTTTCGAATTAACTGAAAATGGATTTGATCTACGGAGATTGCAGTCCTGAATAGCTACAACAAATCCACTGTGCTCTGTCCACACAGTTTCGTGTTCAGGTCCTGTGATCTTGTTCTAACTCACTGTGTCAGGAGATACAAAGAAACACAGATGGCTCAAGATTTCTCACTCATTTGCTTCCCTGCATGTGAGAGCGCAGAGAGAACACTGGCTCCAGGTGAGGTTAGGGATGGGCTTTTCAGAGTGTGTCTAGCACGTACTTCTCCAAGGAGTTTGTGTAAGGCATTTTACCATTTGCTGCCTTGGTTTCCTTGAATGTAGATTCTCTCCTACACAAAGTAAAATGTTCTGAAGATCACAAGAGACATGGGAATAGAAGGGGTTATGAAGAAGATAAAATAGAAGGCATCATAATTACACAATAATTGCTATTATTCTTTGTGAAGATGACTTTTCCAAACTTAGAATCATAGACAATGGTTTCCATATAAGCAATAATTTGACATTTTAGGTCCTTATATCCTTATATAGAGGACTGACAAATAGTAGAAGATTTAAGCCTTGAAAATCTTATGTAACCTTTGTCAGCACAGTGCCCGAAGTTAGACTCATCACAGAGGCAAGGTAGGGGTTGAAAACAGTTTTATTAATATGGGAGACATTCTGTACTAATGAACTATAGAGGTAAAAGCCTTCATACTTTTATAAGCTGGTCAAAATTTTCATACTAATAATCAAATAAGTACAGCAATTTGTTAAGGAAGACTCTGTGACAAGGGTTGTACTGGCATATCAACATTTTGTTATGAAAAATGACACCAATATTAATATAATTATTTTCCATTGCTGTATAGAAGTTGTTGTGTGTGTTGTGTGTATCTACAAGAGAGATTTGGGTAAGTAAATGATTCTAGCTCAAATTGGGTAAATAAGTTTTTCTAGCTCAAATTGTGTATCTCTTGCTTTATTTTTTATGATAGAATTCTTGCCTAAAGGTGTGACTGGGGTGTGATTTAAGGGGGCTTGGTCTATACAGGCTAATATATAGGACATGACTCAGGTACAGTTTAAAGAAATGCTTTTGCAATTCTAAGAAAGCAAGCACTTCCCAAGGTCCTTATATGAACAATTAGTGTTAAGAAGGTAAGTTCATTTATTGCCAATGGGCCAGCAAAAAGCTAATTGCAATTGTTTCACTCTAGGGAAAATGTGTCTCAAGGTATGTGAATGACCAAGATGTTCTAATAAAAAGCAAACTAAGTACAATACCTTGGCCCAAATGATCAGTAAAAGCAGGATATAAAGCAGTAAGCTGACAGTGCTTGCTACTTAGAAAATTTGGCTAGCTAAATGAGAACAAAGATTTTTTTTTAAGGATATTTATTTGCATGTTAGTGCTCACTCAGAAATAACATGGAAAGCCCCCATTTAAGATTTTTGCACCATCCATTCATCTTGACAAATGGATCTCATGCCAACAGAGAAGTTTCCTATGTCAGGAGCAGTAGACAGACATTTGTAAATGGTAAGACAAGATAATGAGCACTGTGTGCATACAACTTTTCAGCCCTTTAAATGAAGTTCAGGAGTCATTAAGGAAGACCAATTTGAGCTCAATCAATAATGTGCAACTACAACAAAAACATGTACATGTTAGCTCTCTCTCTTTCTCCAAAACATATGCCGACACCCAGGACAGCTGAGGACCAGCAAGATGGCTCCTTTGCTTAAGATGCTTGCTGCCAGCTATAATGACCTGACCTGGAACCATGGTGGAAAGAGAAACCTGGCTCCAATAAGTTACTGTGTTCTGTGAAATCTGCTTATGTTCTGCGCCATGCTTGTGCGTGTGTGCGCGTGCACGCGCGCACACGTGTACACACACACACACACACACACACACACACACACAATGTAAGGAATTTAAACAAACAAACAAACATATGACAGTTGAATTAAAGTAAGATATTCAAGATATTCAATCAGTTTTATGGAGCAACCACTCTCAGTATTCCTCCCTGCCCCCTCAGGAAGATGATCTAGAAGTTTGCTAATCTGTGGGTATGAGATTGGTTATGCAGAAAGGTATTAAGAAGCTAGATGCTTGTCATTTCCCATGACTCATCTTGATCAGGTACCCCCAATGCCACTTCTACACCTTTCCTTCTCTAAATTGAGCTACACAGATATGTCTATGAGTGATATGAGGCAGGAGGAAACTCAGACTGGGAGGCTGTAGCTTGAACCTGTGTACTTAAACTCCCAGTCCTCAGCCTTTCATCTTTGTTTAATGATGGGAATAATGGCTGAGCTGCCCGTGTCAGCAGATTCCTAGAAAGGCCAAATGAAATAACAGCTGTCTTGTCTGCAAGATCTTTCTGAAAGGTGAACACTGATGATGTTAATACTTATTTATGGTTTTGATTAACAGTTAGTTTTCTGGCATCATGCTGGGGTTTGTCTAGTACATGATTACCTACTTCAACATAGCTTGACTTAGATGGCAGAAGCCTCATGTGCAATTTTGTCAGCGTCTGCTCTATGCTGACAGTGATGATCAGTCTGGATAGCATCCTGTATTTTTTTTTTTTTAGTCAAAGCAGTCTGTGTGCTACAGACTACATCCCTTTTCAATCCCCATCATTTTGCCTGCACCAGTTTTGAAGAGCTATGGAATGCAATTCCAAGTGGGTAAAGGTGAGGAATAACATCACATGAAGTTGCTAATCTAAAGCCTACATTCTTACTAAGAGTATGGTAGTTTTCTGGCTGGATCTAAGAACACATTTTACCCTGAGCCTAGTGGCATGGCACATGCCTATAAATCTCAGCATTTGAATGCAAAGGCAAGAGTGTACAAGGCCAGCATCACATACATAGCAGAATCGAGGCTAGCCTAGGTTGCCCAAAACTCCAATTCAAATAAAGAAGCAATGCATTTTACATGTGTGGTTATTAGGATGATTTCATCTCCTTACAGCAAGAACTAAGCAATCCAAGTCTCATCCCTCATTTTAATTCTCCATTACACTACTTACCCCTTCTCTTTGCTTCACTCTTGGAATTTCTTTTCCTTCTAGAATAGGCTTAACCTATTATGGATAAAGGTTAGAATCTAGTTCTAAGTTTTATTTTATCCTTGCATCTATCTCCCTTTTTAGATCACTCTGCAATTTCCCCCTCTGCTGATTTTGCCTAACCCCTTTCTCTTAATCCCAAGAGAGTAATTATTCCTTGGATCCCTGCAATGCTTAATGGTGATATCATATAACCTAATGAGTCATCTCTTGTCTTCCCAAACAGATTATATTCTACTTAAGGGTGGGGCCATATTTCTTTTCTTTGTTGATGAGTTTTGAATTTGCTGTTTGAAAAGCTTAACCAAATAGTGGAACTCAGATAACATTCTTTTTTTTTAAATTTTTTTTATTCGAGATAATTTATTTACATTTCAAATGATTTTCCCTTTTCTAGCCCCCCCACTCCCCAAAAGTCCCGTAAGCCCCCTTGTCTTACCCTGTCCTCCCACCCACCCCTTCCCACTTCCCCGTTCTGGTTTTGCCGAATACTGTTTCACTGAGATAACATTCTTTTATTTCCTTGAAAGACATATAGGGATGATGATGATGTGGATTTGGCAAAGTAGCTAAAATCAGTGGAAGCCTTGTGAATTGCAATGTGGAGCTACTGGCGCCAGTGTGTCTCATTGACATCAGTTAAATATATTGAAAGTATTAATTAAGATGATGGCATCTCTGGACATCTGTCTGATAACCAGGAAGCTTTTGCGTAACTGGCATTAGCATAGTTCCTGCATAAAGGAGGACTTTATATGTGCATAGGATAAATGACTCAGGTCTTTATTAGAAATAGAACACTATAAGCAATTAGAAAATAATAAGAGTGAGCCTTATAAATAACAAAAGCAAACAGAAGCATAATGAAATCCTGTCACATGCGATATTTTGAAGCTGCAGTAGTTCCGTAATTCAATTGTCCAAACATCTCTAACTCTTTTAGTAACAAGAGAAGATCAGATTGTGTATAGTCAGCACACAAGCTGGTAGTTTGGACTGTCTGTGATATCTGGATAGTATCCTATAAATATTTAAACCGATTATTTGAATAAAATCTTAATGTCAAAATTGGACCAGCTATACTGCCCAGCATTAAAAATATAAAAGGTTTTTACATGTTAACCTGCGGTTTTATAAACATTTTCTTGCTTTATGAGCTTTAGCTTTTATAATATCAAACATAGCCCCTGTTCAGTTCATTCTCCCTAGACATGCTCCACGCAGCCCCCATTTTACTCATTTGGGAAAGGAGAGAAGGCACCTTGTGAGACTAAGTCCTCAGGTAGGGCCAGGGCAGTTCTGAGTTTACTTTGTTCCAGATGATAGAGAATTGAGTATAGAAAGCAGTGGTAAAAGTGTTGGCAAAATCCATTCTGATAGATTTTGGCTTGGGGAGGAACAACACAGACATGTCAATCTGTTAGTATGGTTTTAATTTTCTTGGGTTAGAGATGCCTTCCAAAATGAGAAATGGTTCCTGGCCACTCAGGGAAATTACTGTTATAATCAGCTTCTTTTCCTCAGTAAATACTGGTAAAATTGGGCCACCTACCTACCTTCCTTACCCTCAAATCCATTACACACTTTAACAAGATTTTGCAAAACCAAATGAAATAGCTAGTAAATGAAACTGGAAGAAAAATAGAGCAAATACCATTGGAGCTTCCTCGCTAGGCTTTGACATTTGAGGCTTGAAGATAACCTCGCATTTGAGTGGTTAATCCTGTGATTCCTCAGGGAGAAACTTTAAATGGTCCAGAACTCACTCCCAAGGAAACAGTGACTTTGGGTAATGATAAAGTTGACTCATTACATTGATGCTTTTTTCTGGAAGTTCGCAGTCAGCTATTTAGTGAACTCTGAGTATGGGCATGTACTAAAAGTGCTGGTAAGCCTGCAACTAATAGGAGAGGCTTAAATCCACAAAGTTCATGAAATAAGAGATGAATACTAGTAACCAGATAGTGCTCTAAAGACCCTGATTTCAGGCCAATGCTCCTATGTGTTCTCATATATTGTTACTTGTGTCTCATATGTTGTAAAATATTGTGAAAGAAAGCCTTATTTAAAATAAAACCAACCAAATTGTTTTTTTGAAATGGAATTGTTAGGTGTAAATTTTCAAGTTGTTTCCTAAGCCCCTTTCTGATTCTAAATGTTTCAAAACTACATAACATTTCAAATGGTAGACGACTCAGAACCCAATACTACTAACATTAAAATTTCACACATAATATATTAACACATAAATATATAACACATAAACACATAACACCTAAATATAAAAATGAATTGTTTCTGCATTTCAAAGCAGAAAAATACCATGGCTACAGCCAAATCATCGCTGCTTCAGTTTTCCACTGTCCTTACTTCCTTAGAGGTACTACTACTGAAGTTAGTGTGTATCATTCTTAGACATTTTAAATACACGGATGCATGTCCATATATCTCCAAATGGCACCTAGTACTACTTTTGTGCATTCCCAATTTATGGAGGTGGAGGAATAGGGAGAACCAATGTCATCAAAATGCTTTATATGCAATGAAAAGATTGTTTTATGCCATTGGACTCCATAGAAGTTTTGCGTTTGGCATGTCTGAGACCTTCGTTTTGATATGTGACACCACAAAATATACATATAAAAATGCATATGTGCCAGTTGCACACAACATAACTGTACTTATTGCTTGAGAAATGTAGTTATATAAGAGTGAAAGTGTTAAATATTATGTTTTATACCACAATAGCATACAGTAGGTAAGGAATAATAATTCTTTTGTGTAAGGAAAAATGGTACAGGTACAGATGGACTCACAACACATGGCTAAAAGGGCTTACCATTAGAGGGCTTTGCTTATGGGAAAGAAACCTGAACGTTTCTTTTCATATCGTTCTCTATAGTTCCAATTTTCAAGTAGTATAGATTATTACATTAATATTTTTCAAGACCATTAGGCTTAGCTAGATGGGTGATGAAATTATGAATTACTGAGAAGTCTTGTTTTTTTTAAATAATACTCTAAAATATATGAAATTAAAATACTTTTACTATCAGGCTGTTAGGACTGAACTTCCTTTTATTTACATTTCTTTCTTGACTTATGATATGACACCTTCATCAGGTGTCTTTTCAAAATGCTCAGATGAGAATAACACATTGTCAACTTTTTATAGTGTGATATTCCTTTTTGAAGAGCTGTCATCCATGAAAACAAAGACCTGTGTCTCCAGAGATCAGGCTATAGGATAGCATACTGCATGTGTGTGTGTGTGTGTGTGTGCACACGCACACGCACGTGCGTGATAAAATACTGTAGGTATGTATATATGTGAACACTCAACAGCTGCATTTTCCTTCATAACTAAGCACTTAATTAAAACATAATATTTTGTATTTTGTTGACATATAAAAAATAGAAAAATTCATTATTTTGTAGTGCTGTAACCCGACCCCATAGATCTGTATACACGAGGAAAATGTGCTATATCTCCATCCCTACTCAGAAACTCAAAGAGAATAGGATCAAAATGAATTACAGTTCCTTGTAGAGCAATGCTCATATTTAGACATGATTCCTTTCAAACTTTTCCTGCCACATGATGTCCATACTGCCGTCTGCACCTTTGCTGCTTTGTGTTCGCAATTTCTCACTGGACATAAGTTTGTATTTCCATTATGCCTGAGATGTGAGTAAGGCATGGGGGAGGTGTGGGCATAATCAATCTTTGGATGCATACAGTACGGGGTCATTCACTTTCCATAGAAACGTTTAAAGTGATAAATAGTATAAATAGTGGGTCTGGATTTTTTTTCTATCACCATTTGCTAGAAATTCTAAAAAAAAATATCAGCAAGAAAAATTTCTGCTCCTGGTGCGATCCTTCTTTAGTATACTACTGTATTCTTATCTGATCCTGATGGGGGAGAAAGAAGAGGAAAAGTTAGATTTATATCCAAGGGAGGCAAGCTGAGGGCTGCAGGGAGGCATTGTGAGAAAAATAGAAGAAGAGACATTTAAAGCATCCCCACATTACCAGTTTGTGGCTTGCATTCCAGCATAGATAAGTTGCAAAAACCTGCTTTTCTTTGACTCAAAACCCAAACGGCAGCTGTGTTTCTCGGATATGCCATCTGTAATCTTGGATGAAGTGGTCCCCTCAAAAAATGCAATCATTTGTTCAATTAAAAAAATAAAAATAAACATAATGATTCCACACTCAGATATGATTTAGCCCATGGTGATGCTAAAGTTACAGATTTTGAAAGGTATCTTGGTTTACTTCATACTTTTGAAGTTTTGCTATGTAAACCTGTTGGTTTATTTAGTATTTCTTAGAGCATTACTGAAGCTAAAACCATTCCACACTGTTGAGTTATTATTTAGGATTCCCTGGAATGTCAATGTGCTGTAGACAGGTTTCTCCAGAACTCACCAAGCCATATTAGACCCATAAGAAAATGACACTCCATTGCTTTGATTTCATGCCTAACCCTATACATTTGGCAAATGTGGAATTATTGGGTATTATTAAGATCAGTATTACTACACTGATCTTGTAAGGATATGGTCGCTGTGATCAAAGTTTTAACTCTAATACTCCTTCATGTTTTAGAGCCTTAAAAACAAACATTTTACATGGAAGGAAATGTCCTAATTAACTTCTGAAGAATTTGTACATTAAAACATCTTACCCTGCTGGAGAAGACTGATAAAGCAAACTTACTACCTTCTGCTGAAGAGAAACTGTATTTAGAAGGAACTTGCTATTCTCATAAAACTTTTAATAGGAAGAAGTGAATCAAATTCCTTAATTACCATTTTATGGTTGGTAAAAGGGCAAATTACATGCCATCCATTTCTAAACTTCTAAATGTCTCTGGTGCTTTTAATTAAAGCTGCCATCTAGAAACTACTAAAGCAATTTTACGCAATTAGTTATTTATAGGTTACCATAATACACCACTCAAAATATGATTTAAATGATTTGCAGCCTGTTAGGGTGTGATCTCTGTCATTATTTTATTTTTTGGCTAGAGAGTTTGCTTTGGATCAGTTGAGGTGATTCTTAAGTGAATAGACAGGAAATGTATGACACCAGTGGGCTGTGATAAAGAAGTAAAATTGGTTTGGCTAAGTGGTCTTAAATAAGAAACATTATAGTCCTATGCTTCCCATCTTTAAATGGAGGGGGATATAAGTAACATAAGTTACATGACAATTCTGTGTAGATGAAGTATAGTCATCGCTCTTTATATGCAGATTCTACATATAGAATCTTGGTTGCAACCAACCATAGATTGAAAATATTAAAAAGAAACTGCATCTGCACTGAATGTGCATAAAGTTTTTTCTTGTTATCATTTCCTAAACAATACAATACAACCACCATTTACATAGCATTTGCATAGTGTTAGATATTATAAGTAATCTCCAGATCATTAAAAGGATATGAAAGAATCTACATAGATTACACACGAATACTATGCATTTTATATAAAATCCTTGGATTCCAATGGATGATTTTATTTCATTATTATTCCCATACCCTGCCAAACTTTCCTGCTATTCTAGCACATATCTGGCATCAGATTCTACTGTGTTGCTTTGAGTAGATCCTATCTGCTGTCTTCAGGTGATCTTGTCTCTCTGAACAAAGTTCCCATAAAGTAAATTAGTGTTGAATAAATGGGCTGCTGCCCCAGATAATTTCCTTCTCTGAACACTTATTTCACATCTGAACAGAATTCTTCCAGAATGAATTTTATGGTGAATAAAATGGGAATTGTTTTAGTTACACATGGACTTGTAGGGCATTACCTAACACAAACCAGAACCAGAACTTATTTAAATCACACAAAATAGCTACATCTTAAACTGTCTTGACGCTGCATTCTCTTGGGTCACCGGCCCTTCCTAGGAAACAGAGCATACCTCTTTCCAAAGTCACTTATCCAGGGTGCTGGTAATTACTGTAATCATTATTAGTAACAAAACATCACTGATTAGAGCCATAGGTGCTATTTACTGTGTACACACGTTTATGTAACTTATTGAACAAAAATCAATAGTGTGGGTACTATTCATTCTTTCACTTGAAGGACGAGGAATATGTAGCTCAGAAAAATTAGACAACTTTCCTAAGAGTGAAGGATCTTGGTTTGTATTTACTTTGGTTTGATTTTAGAACCTAGACAGTCATCATCATTTAAATAACATAATGTTTCACTGAATCTGATAAGTACATGGTAGTTAAAATGAACACTTCCATGGCTTATAAAACATGAACACACCTAAAAGAGAGCTCAACCACAAACGGCAGGATAAAAGCAATCAGCTGAGGTCATATCTATTCATGTTGTCTGTTTCTTTCCTCACCGAGAGCTTATGCCTTTTGAATTGTAAAAGAAAAGTCAAAGTTAGAAAAGTCCTAAAGTTACAGCTGTTTGCACAAGACAAGATTCTATTCTTTTGAATATCATAAGCAGATTCATTAGAGCAAGTGAATACAGAAACCAGTTACATTCTCATTCTGGTTGGATAATAGATGCTGGATGCCCTCTGATGTAGTTATGGTAAGTTTTAAGTTCACTCAGAACTTAGTTTATGAAAGACATTTCCATGGATATAGTGTATTACTGTACCTTTTCAAGGGCTCTATGGTATTTCTTTATATGTGTCATATGTTATCAAATTACAATTGAATTACTAAATTTCTAGGTTTTTATTGGATATTTTCTTTATTTACATTTCAAATGTTATCCCCTTTCCCAGTTTCCCCTCCCACTCTTTCTATGAGGGTATCTCCCACCCACCCACTTCCCATCTCTCCACCCTTGCATTTCCCTACACTGGAGCATCGAGCCTTCACAGGATCAAGGGCCTCTTCTCCCATTGATGCCTGACAAGGCCATCCTCTGCTACATATGCAGTTGGAGCCATGGGCCCCTCCATGTATTCTCTTTGGTTGATGGTTTAGTCCCTGGGAGCTCTCGGGGGCGGGAGGTCTGGTTGTTTGATATTGTTGTTCTTTCTATGGGGTCGCAAACCCCTTCAACTCCTTCAGTTCTTTCTCTAACTCCTCCATTGGGGACCCTGTGCTCAGTTCAAGGCTTGGCTGTGAGCATCTGCATCTGTATTTGTTAACATCTGCCAGAGCCTCTCAGGAGACAGCTATATCAGGCTCCTGTCAGCAAGCACTTCTTGGCATCAGGAATAGTTATCTGCATTTGGTGACTGTATATGGGATGGATCCCCAGGCGGGACAGTTTCTGGATGGCCTTTCCTTCAGTCTCTGCTCCACACTTGGTGCTAAAAAGTCACGTTATTATTAAGGGGTAAAGTGTAAGGGTGTCAAACATATTTTCCATAAGCTGCTTCTAATTTTACCTGAAGGATGCTGAACTAGAAAATTGGATGGCAGGTGCCTTGCAACCTACCTGTAAATGTAGCCACAGTGATGACTATTGCTATTACTCAGAAAGCAGAGTTGATTTACAGGATTCTCTCAAATCTTTCCTACTTACCCCAATGTCTGATCTTGAATCTCTCATTTTCAGCAGAAAAGATCTATTTTTTTTTTGAAAACCCAGGGGTTCATGACTCTTAACAGCCCATATCCTCATCACTACCTTAGGACTATGTCTTTATTCTCCCTCCTTTTCCTATTCTATTTAAAAATATTTTATACACTATATTTTGATCCTTTTCGTTCTGCTTCCCCAACTCTCCCAGATCTTCCTCACTCACCCAAATATATGTTTTCTCCCACATACAAAACAAAAGCAAAAAAAAAAAAAAAACCAAAAATCAAAACAAATAAAAAATCCAGTAAGACAAAAACTACCCAAACCATACAAAATGAAACAAAAGGCCCATAGGCTTTTCCCACCCTACCACATTGAGTCCCCTTTGTGTTGTCAATTACTCCCAGGCCTGCAATCTGCCCTGGAGTGTGGTTGATATTTCCAATGGGATACCATTAGAGAAAACTGATTTCCCCTCTCTGAGCAGGTACTAGTTACAAATAGCTTCTCCATTAGGGATGATATTTTGAATCTACTTCCACTTCTTAGCGATGAGATTTTTGTCTGGTTTAAAGTTATGCCACAGGTCTTGTGCTTGTTGTCATGGTCTCTGGGAGTTCTTATGGATATCAGTCCTGCTCTCCCTCTGATTCAAGGCCCACTCTGGTCTTACTTTCTCAAGTCCTTGGTTCATCATTAATTTCCTGCCTTTTGTATTTTTCCACATTTCACTGATGATCTCTTACAACTGCTTCATTCAGTGGCTATTCATGGGCTATTAACAGTTGATACTGTTTTCCACATCTTGTTTAAAAATGCCCATGGCTTCCTAGATGCCATGTTTCCCTGATTCACCTTCGATTGCTTTCAAGGATCTTGCTCTGTCTTTCTCATTGGATGCTTCTATCTTATAATTAGCACTCATACTGGATTTGTTGCCCTAGTATTGCTCCTGTCCACTTAATTTGTCTGTAATCCAAATGATCCAAAATGCATATAGGTGATGATCATGTCACTTGTCACTTTCAAGTCTTGACTATAGGATGAAATCTTGACTTCTTTCTCCTTCATTTGTTTTTGTTATGACCCTGAGATAGATAATTTTATTATAAAACATTATTTCATGAAATCTTAATATATAATAGCATTTGCTTTATTAATGCTGTGGCATGTCTGTAATTTTATTCAGGAATATCCTTATATTTCCAAATGATTGTCACCAAGGGGCCATATAAGATACTAAATGAATTTAAGAAAGCCATTACTGCCCTGTTGCACTGGAGATCCAAAAGAATTTCCCATTTCTCTACTAGGCTCTTCCTTATAGACACCACTGATGTCAAACAGATGTCACCCATTGCTGTCTTGTTATCTTTTCATTAATCACAAATACAGCTTTTGGGAATAGTATGCAGATGCTTGGAAAAGTTAAGAGTTTAGGTATATACCTGAGCTGAACTTAGGAAGGAATAAAACAACTGTCTTTAGATTTTATATTATCCAGATTCCAAAATTTCCTATAAAGTTAAAATGAATCATGTATAGTGTCATGAATATCTTAATGTCACCTCTTAAAGGTGCAAGGATTTAAGAATTATTTCTCTTCCATGGGAAAACTATTTGCACTCAACTGGATATTGCCTAAGTCCTGCTGGCTTCTGAGGTCAATTTATTTAAAGACACACTAGAAAATAAAGATATAATCTGTGGTGAGGTCTAAGAAAACCATATTAAGTCATTGATTAATTTTAACTCATCCTGTCAATCCTTCACCCTTTGTATCTACTTAGAAAAACATAAGCACATTTAGCTTGTCACAAATTTTATTTTATAATGCCACCTAGTGCCATTTCACATTTCTGCTTAAGTACTTGGTCATCTATTACATGACTCATTACTTTGAGTTCTCCGTAGAATTAAAGAAAGTTGCAGTAAAAATAATAAATGGAACCTAAGTTTCAACGACATCATCCATGCATGTTTTAAAAGCATCCTTTAAAGTCAATTCAAATTCATATAGGATTCTAGGGAATGGTACTCTCTCAGCCTCTTTGCTAAATCCCTCTCCTTGCCCTATTACATTGAAGTATTGATGAGTAAAATGGCAAACGGTTCTTTTTATTGGGATCCAAATCAAAATATATCACATTGGAAGAGATAAAGGCTTCTTCACAGGAGAAGAACCCAGGGATTATCATATGAAATTCTATTTGTAGATTATTCCATTTTTTCTTCATACAAAATTTGTAGTTACTACATAGTCAGGGCAATTAATAAAATGAAGGTTTCATGTCTTGGTCCCTTAAGGAAAATTTGGTGAAGTGCCTAGTTGCAGAATCTTCCAAAGAGAAGTGACAAGAACTCCTGGAGACTCATTTGAACAATTACATTTACAGTTCATATAGATGCTATATGGTACATCATTAGTACACACTTAAGAGAAAATATAACAAGGAAACTTGAATGGAAACTATTTGTCTTAAATAAAGTTATTTTCCTGTGACTACTTCTAATTAGATTTCAAAGTAGTTTCCAAAATTTGTATCCATTCCCAAAACCCTGAATTTTAGTAGAAAGGTGTGGAGTGCAGGATAATACTTTTCTAGGTTTTTGTCTTTTTCATAGTAGATGTTTTGGAATGAAATAACTTAGTTTGAGTTCTGGTATTGTAACCTATATACCATGTGATCCTGAATAAATCTCGTACCCTACATGAGTTTCTGTTTCCTTTTGTACAACGAGGAATAATAATGGGAAACATTCGACATAATAAGAATCATACAAACAAGTGAATTTCTGGGAAGATAAGAGATAGTGTGTGGAAAGTATCTACTAGGCTGAATAGCATACAGTAGGCACTCAGAATGCTAGAGCTATGTTTTTTTAACCATTAGAGTCCAAAAGAAGACCATCCTGAACACTTCCACTTACATCTGAGAAGTTTTGGGATCATGTGTTAAATTCCATGCCAGCTCCAAAAGTTAACAGCATTATTAAGTCTATTTTAGTGTTGAGGAAAAGGGAACTGTGGAAAGGGATAGTGACTTGTGTAGGCATTCAAGGGAAGCATGGGCATTTACAAGGATAGTTTACAAATATTCAGGCTCTCTAACCTAGAATTCTCAATTTTCTGCAATTTCTCATGAACATACAAACAAAAAAAAAAATATGAGCAAACCAAAGTGAAACACAGCACAGCTTCTCACTGCTGACCTTTGGCTGACTGGCTTTTGATTGGATTTGATAATGTACTCCAACTTTAGAATGAAGGATCTCAAAACACATTATATTTCAACTTACATTTAGAATAGGTTCAGAAAAATAATGAACTACCTTGCCAACCAACATTTACCTACCTTACCTTGAGTAAGTAGTTGAGGACAGGTTGGAGAGTCTACCTCAAACTGTAATATGTTGTTTGTTAAAGTCTTAGAGCAGCAGTTGTCAGTCTTCCTAGTGCTATGACCCTTATAGTACAGTTCTTTATGTTGTGGTGACCCCCAACCATAATTATTTTTGTAGCTACTTCCTAACTGTAATTTTGCTACTTTTATGAATAGCAATGTAAATATCTGAATATGCAGGATATTAAAGGGGTTGCAACCCACAAGTTGAGAACTGCTGTCTTAGAGCAAGCTGTCTTTTCTAACCTAATAATGGTACTCCTCAGATGTACATTACCATTTTCTTTATGACCTTCTACGTAAGGGAAAAAAACCAAATGTCTACTTAAAGCAATCCATTAAAGAGTTGCTGCCTTCCAAAGAGGTGGGAAGAGAAGCTGTGTAAGGCAAAACTACAATTACACTTTCTTGAAAGACACAGAATCTGTGGGAAAACCTCAAAGATGAAATTACCAATTAGTCGTACTTTCTTAATTTGCACACTATTATTTAATAACTTCTTGTATGAATGTTCCTTCTGTAGAAGTCAATGAAATTGCCCTGTAGCATTTCATATAATAAGATTCTCACATCTGATTGCCTGACAAAGGTGAATGCTGTCCAGGTTCAGCATGGAGATAGGAGCTATGTCTAGGCACTTGAATGTTCTGGCAAGTTTGTTAAAGGTGACTGTTGTATGTACAGAGGTTCCCCATTTTTTTTGAATTTGAAAATCAGTATCAGGGAATCAAACACCATTTCCATAGTTGAAGGGAATGTGTTACATATCTACCTAGTATAAATTATAGCTTTCACTTCTTTAAATAATCATTTATTCATTGGATCTGAATAAATGTTGAAAATGTAAGTTTCCGGAACATCATGTAAAAGTTGTTCAGATGAGTTCAGACCATCAACTGTCTGTCTGGGCCTGGTATTCTCAGGGCTGCTTTGAACATGTATCAGATTGTGGTAAGGGGCACTTTTGTAAAGCATGACAAGTAAATCAAGAGGAAAGAAAGCACACTTCTAGATTTGTCAAAAAGAAAGACTAGGTTTGATATTAGCTTTAATAGATGTATAAATTTTGGCACTCTAATTACTGACACTTCAAGAGTTCATGCAAATCCTGCTCATCAGGGCTCTTATTGCTTTCCAAGCAGCAAAACCTATGCCGAACCATTTTTTTGCTTTATTTGGAAGAGCTGAGATAGTCATTCACTATGTGGCAGGTTGAATGTGGTAGGTGAGATGAGTGGTTTTCAGACTAGCAGCAACTCAGGTGGATGTCAATTTCAGGCACAATATAAGCCTGATTCCTCCTTATTACTCATGCAGAAACCTTTATAATACCCATAAGAGTTTTAAATCTGTATAAAAGGTAAGACCCAACCTGATATATTTTCTTGAAAGATGAGCTGATTATATGTTGCACCTGAGTTATTCATTTACTCTTTGAATATTTATTGTGGGCCCACTATGTGTGAACACTAGGAGTTGGCACAGAGAAGAAGAAAAAACTTTAATACTTGGGAGATTTTACATTCCCTTAGGGGATACCTTGCATAAGTATGAGTTATTTAATTGGTCAATTATAAAATAAACACATTTGATGCATTCTTCATCAGGCTCAGAGATGGTAGGTAGATGGGTAAAGTCATAAAATATTAGATATAGTTTCACTTTGCAAAATTCTACAGAAAAAAAAAACCTTCCTTGAAGGAACTGGGAAGCAAAAGAAGGAAGAATATAATCTAGTGTTAATTAAATAGTATAGATCCTATTTGAGAAATTCAGATTTAATGGGCTGAGGTTTGCCAGAAGGGCTTTATAAGAAACACTGTAATTGAAGAACTTGGGAGACTTTGAACTATCATAGTAGTTAGAATTTAATTTCAGTACAGCAAATGTCAAATGGCTACAGAGCAACCTCTTAGTATTTGAAATAATAAGTGGCTTTCTAACAAATTAAATATATTGGTCTCACAATATTTATTGGCATGGAAAGATATTTATAATATATCAAATGTGGAAAGCAGGTTATAGAATAACAATATATACTATGAACCTACTCATAGAATTAAAACATATGTTATTTATAGAAAAATTACTAGAATGTTACTGGTGATTTTCTGTATGTTGTATGTTGCAAGGATATGCTGATTTTTTTTTTCGAGACAGGGTTTCTCTGTGTAGCCCTGGCTGTCCCAGAACTCACTCTGTAGACCAGGCTGGCCTCAAACTCAGAAATCTGCCTGCTTCTGCCTCCCAAGTGCTGGGATTACAGGCGTGCACCACCACTGCTCGGCTTATGCTGATTTTTAATTAAAAACACTTTCAGTGTTCCTTTTGTATTTTTCTGCAACAAGGGTGTATTATGTTCCAATACTTAACGCTAGCTTTAAGAAATCCCATGAAATGAATACTTTTTAAAACTCACTAAAATAAATATGCACACATGCATGTATAAAAACCAAGACAAAGGAACTAAGAAGAGTGTCTGAAAATTTAAACAGATGAAGTAAATGACATGTGATGACAGACTTAAAACTTGGCCATTCATAAATGTAATAGTCTAAGGTAGATATGTGATCAAATACTATAAAATTATGAAGTTAATTGGGAGACATAGATTTTGTTCTTCAGATTCCAGGCATTTGAAGTTACAGTTGGTACTACAAGAAAGGAAGTGTGTTTGAAAATAAGGCTAAGCTCCCACAACTCTTCTATATTAGAGTTGATATAAGTAAAAAAAAAAAAAAAAGAAACTTCAAAACTAATCAAGATACTTTAAAGAAATAAAAGTTCATTAATGATTGTTAAGAAAAATAGGAATACTGTAAAATAGCATTTCTGACAGTGGTATTGACAGGTGTAGACAGACATACATTTCATCCAACGTAAGCCACACAGCAAGGGGGACTACAGCCACGATGTAAGCCACACAGCAAGGCTAGGACCAGTTATAAGTACTGGACTGTGTGGCTGTTCTAGAAAATAACGCTTAGGGCAGTTTAAGGATCTTGGGTGGCAGTCCAATGACCCTCAAGCTATATTTATTTGGTAACCAGAACCAACACATAGCAATCTTTGTTAACGATTATGATCATCTAAACAATGGACCCCATGCACATCATCTAAAAATTTGCCTTGAGGTACTTATCTTCTGTGATAGACTCTGGAAAAGCTGCCTATGAGAGGCAGAAGGGGGAGGGGGAAGAGTATAGCATGACAATCGCCTTAAAATTCAGTGAAGTCAAATGGAATCAAGGCTTGGAGTTTCTTTCACTTACCTCGAGGGCTGTTCAGCGAAGCTTCTGAGGCTTTCCCACCATCTCCACAGTGACTTTGGTCAAAGGGAAGGCACTGGTCACCTGTTCCTGCTACCACTTCAAAATTCTTAGAGAGATCTTTCGTTTCCACGAGAGACTTCAGTTTGTAGACTTTTCGTGTATTGGTGTCTGACAGGTAGAGTGATTCAGACATAGGGTCCATAGCCAGATAGTACTTGTGGGCGGGGCTTGTGCTAAGAAAGAGGAAAACATAAGTTACAAAGCAATTAGTTCAATGTGGACCCCAGGAGTCTCTTCTTTTTGGTCACAAATGGAAACATATTTTAATAGGTGAAAGAATTTATGTATTTTCCTGTTTATGTACCAAAGGTCTAGACATGCTTGTTTGTTTTTCTAGTAATGGGTCCAGGTGTGAGAGAATCCAATGCATCCTGCCAACCTGTAATGATGCTGACATTTCGATACTGTCCATTTGAGAGTAGAAAGAAACAGAAGAGAAACATATCTCAGGAGAGACTTTTCAGAGTCTGTTATCCATTTACCAGCTGGATGATTGCCTGTGTCATTGACATCTCAAGCTCACTGAATTCAGCACAGACATTTTTTTTTTCACTTCCAACCCCATCCCTCATAAACTTACTCCTGTTTTATACTTTTGGCTTTCCTCGTGGATGCTGCCATTTTCCTACATGCCTGTTGTCAATTAAAAAGGAATTCAAGCTAGAGGACTGTTGATCTCAAAGAGGTGTCAGAGATAGACTGTCAAATTTCCAAATCCCCCTTTGAACTGATCAACACTTCTTTTGTTGTTTTGATAAAAACCATGAACAAAGCACATTTGGGGAAGAATGGTTGTAGTACACCTTATAGGTTAGAGCCCATCATTTAGGGAAAGCAAGGCAGAAGAAACTCAAGGCAGGAAACTGGAGGCAGAAACTGAATCAAAGACTGTGGATGAGTGTTGCTTACTGGCTTGCTCTCCATGAATTACCCAGTCTGCTTTCTTATACAGCTCTGATGAGCCTGCCTTGGGGTTGACACTGTCCACATTGGGCTGGGCCCACCCTCATCGATCAGCAATCAGAACAATGCCCTGCTCCCAGTAGACAGGCTCACAAGCCAACTTGCTGGAGGCAGTTTCTTAGTTGAGGTTATCTCTACCCAAATGACTCTAGTTTGTGTGATGTTGGCAAAACTAAGCAGAGTTCACAGTCACGTTTGTGTACATAGATTGATTTTTGTTGTCTGTCACATAAGTAGGTGTTTTTGAAATTGTATCCATTTTCTCCATAGTATCTTCATAATTATTCTTATCTCTTGCTCCCATAGAGATGTTACAAAAATTTTGGATGTAGTACACTGTTCCTTTTTACTTTATCTGTTCTCATATTCTTTCAGTGTCTTTACTCAGGCATCTTCTCCTGAAGGTAGCCTTCCCTAAATTCTTTATATTGGATTATTTGCACAATGCTTAGGGAGAATACACACAAATTAAATGACTTGTTTAGGTAGGAGTGTTCCCCACTCTTAATAAAGAGTGAAAGCTAGCAGGAGAACAACAATTTCCCATTTATTTCTAATATGTTTAGTGCTGAAAGGTCGTACTACCCACTGGTCTTATGTCAGGAACTATCTGTCATTCTTTCCCAAATCCTTTCTATCGTTTCTCAGATGTATGGAACATCATGTTTTTGTTTCATTCTACTTTCTTCTGCGGTGTGTTTCCTTTACCTCTGCTGTCATTAGTCCAAATTCACACCATCTCTTACTGGAGCATTTATTAAAGCCATTCCTATGTTGTGTGCTTATGTACAATGTTCAGTACAATGTGTCTTCTAAGGACCTTTAATGTGCTCAAGAACTATGCTGTGGTATGGAGGCCAGCTTGTGTGTAAGATACAACCATTTCTTTCATGAAACTCACAGGTTAGTCACGTGGACTGATAAGTAAGCAAGGTATAATGACTCTCATAAGTCAAGTATTAGTGAAGAAAATATGAGAAGGGAGGATGATGATCAGAGAAGAGTTGTATGATTTGGGTTAGTGGGTTTTTTTTTTTTATTAGTGATTGAACTCTGTTTTATTTAGAGTCTCTTTGTTTGTTGTTATTTATTATTATCATTTATTATTATTAATCTAAGATCACTTTTTCCCATGCCAAGCCACCAAATTATATTTAGTCATCATGTCTTCTTAGGCTCTTCTGGCCTGTGGCATTTTCCTGGACCTTTCTCGTTTTTGATGACTCTGACAGATTTAAGACTATTTATCAGTTGTTCTATAGGATACTTCTGTTACTGGAATTTTTCCAATATTTTCCTCAGATAGGAATTGTGGCGATTCGGTGGAACAGTGTCATTTTGACCAAATTATATCTATGTTGTAAACAATCAGTAAAATTTCTCCCTGTCAGGCTTGATCTTGATTTTCTGATGGAGCCATTTTCTTTTTCTATAAACAACAACAACAACAACAACAACAACAACAAAACCAAAACCTACTCGGGAGTATCTTTCCTGCAGTGAAGTAACTATCCACAGAGAGGACTTAAGGTATCAGGAATTATGTTCTACCTCCTTATGAGTAAAGCATTGTATAAATTATCATAATTTTTCAATGGGTGTTTTATTTTTCTCATTTAGGAAAAGTATGAGTCATTTACATCACTACGGGCTCCTTAGACGTTTATTTTATGCCCAAAGCAAACAAAACCTGAGGCTATTTAATGTTGTGTAAGTTGTTCCAGTTGCTACCAAGAAGAACTCTTTCTGTTGGATTATATGTCTCTTTGCCATGCCTCAAAAAATGTTTATTATTACCACTGCCACCACCATCATCATCATTGTGTTAAGACTTAATCACTTTGGCCACTTCCAGAATGTTCTAGACTCTTCTTTATTTCTTCCACCCCCTCAAACTAGCATCAGCCATTTCTGGTGGGCAATGGCTCTGTTTATTTGGAAATGGTATTAAAAAGCAAAACTGCATTGCTGGTTCTAAGCACTGATGTAAATGTCCTCTTAAATACACAGTGAACTGTTTGCAGACAAATGCCATATCCACCTCTTTGTCCTTGATGTCAAACAGTGCCTGAAAGGTCATTGCTCATTCAGTAAGTGCTGAACAGGAACTGGACTATATGACTTAAAAGTAAAAGCATGAGAGGCTTCAGGCTTTGGGTACTTAGCCAAAGAAAGTGGAGGGGTGAGTGCTATCAGAAGAAAGAGCTCTTTTAAGGATTGACATTCTCTTAATTGCTATTGCCCTCTAAGCTTATTTATGCATGCTAATAATGATAAAGTTAGCAAATGGTAACTTTGAAAACTCAGTTCATAGTTTTTTAATGGAAAAAAAAATCAGGTCCTATTGGAATAGTTGATTTTTTTCTACTTACCTTCTTTGAGTAAAATAAATCAGTAGATTCCAGGGACTTCTTCAACCCTGGAACCACCGTGACAGGTGCTGTAAATAAATTGTAAAGGGCACCACCAGATTCCAAAATTGTTTTGGCAGCTTTACCAGAAAAGCATCTCTGTAGCAAAGACTTCTCAACTAGGTGGTTGAGTAAAACTTTTTACATATTTAGTTCATTTTTTTCATCTTCAGAATAATATTTCTCCAACGTACTTAGATTTTCCTAAAGTAAAGGATGGGTTACAACCTTTCCTGGAAATAATCTTTACTACCTGGGTAGCCACTTGGTGGAATTTCAGCTGAGCCAGATTAATCATGCTTTGTTTAGGTAGGGTCCATGGGCTATTTTTCCAAGAGAAATGTTATTCGCACAAAAGTACTTTGGAATGCATTACACTCATTCATTATTGAGTATCTCCAATGTGCCTGTAAGCTAAGTTAGAATTAGTATTCACCTCAAATTTCAGCTAGGGAAACCCAGAACCATAAGGGGCTTGCCCAGGGTCACTAACAGTTCTGTGCCATTACTAAGATTAGATTAGATCACACGTGAATACGTGTGCAAAATGCCAACAGAATACTCTTGATTGGAAGGTGGAAAAGACAACCGGGGTTCTACCTTTTTCTAACTGTGGAACTTGTTAGATTTTGTTCAGCAAGGCTGTTCATCAATTTTATGTTCTGGCTTTTAGAATAGGGAATAACCCAACATATCAAATTCAAATTTGATTAATGTTATTTTCTTGACAAGAATATACCTTGTAATGATATGCAATTTCCTGCCACTTCCCAAGTAGACTTCAGCTCCATCAGCAATGGTTTCTTTGTGCTTTCTGAAAACATGCAAACTCACAGCAGTACATTCCTATCTGCTTTACCCCTTCTTGACTAAATGCTTATCAGTTTGACAGATGTGAGGTTTTCTTTTGTAACCTAGGTGTTAGACTCACAGTGTTACCTTCTTGTTAGTTTTATATTTAAGTCATGCTCTTCCAGTTAACAGTGATCACATCATTCATACCACTGAAAATTACAGAGATAGTTAAATGGCCAGTTAATGCTTATAATTTATAAGATGCAATAGTTTCCTAGTAATCAAATTGGCAACCAACTGAATTTGCTTAAAGAACCAGCTATGCCAAAGCTGCAAGACTGAGGTTGTGCTTGAGCATTTGGGATTTGCCAATCCTTTAACCTGATTTATACTCAAAACCCTGCTAGTGCTATTTTGATGACAACTGGCCCTTGGAAATGAACAAATTCAATTTTCTCATTTGAAATTTCAGAAATTTGAGCAGTTGTGACAAATGTACTGCACAAATGAGTTGATTAGGAATCCTCATCACTAATTTCAGCGCTATGTGGCCTTGTTGGTAAATGGTCAGTTTGGAGGTTTCAATTACTTCCTTCAGTGAGAGAAAATAGAACCCATTTAGTTATATCAAAGGAAAAAAGATGTTATTAAAGAAGGTTATCGAATGCAAAAAAGCAATTCTGGGTTAAAAAAGGAAGGTCATCATGGTCATTGTGTCTTAGTGTAATTGACAACTATATTTTTGAGTCTTGGGAGAAAAACCATTGCAACTTAAAAACATTAAACTGACTTGAACTTATGCACTCATTTGTAATATTACCTTAGGGAAACATGATGAGACTTTTGGCCTTACTTTTTCATGACATACTGAACTGTCAGCTCCCATTTATCTTATTTTCTTTTCTGAGTGTTCTGTTCCTTCAGTAAATTCCTACTGACTATCCTGACCTTTTTCTGGAATACACTTACCTGAATATAATTTACAACTTTCAACTATTTCTTTAACCTTATTTAAGAAGCAAACTTTCCCTTTTAGCACATTTTTTAAGCACGTTAGAGAATGGCTTCTTAAGTAAGAAGATCATTAGGCAGATGCCTGTGTTATTTGCTTACCTATGTCTGGTATCTCTGTTTCTAGGGTGCACAAGGTATCCATGAGTAGCAAGTAAAAACAAATAAAGAGTCATCAGTATCATTCAACAAGAGAAATCTCAGCAGACACATCAATTTCCTGGCTCAGCTTGTGGCAATTAGAGAGACACCGCCAGGTTCATTCAGTCATTGTGAAGCTATAGTTGACTCACTCCTTCCATGGTTCTCCTTATCAGATGGTGCCAAGGTAGTTAGATGTCTTGCTTGGTGGGTAGGTAAAGTTCTAAGACAATTAAACCCTACTAAACCAGAATCTTGACACATGGTAGAAGGGATTGGAGATTGTAGTTTTAATTAATTCAGCTGGTGACTTTGATGCAGAGTTAAGATTTAATAACCATTGAGTTTGGACATTAAAATGTAGCCACTGTAAAGGAAAATTCTAAGTTTTAGTTTGATACCCCTGACTCCTTGATGGAAATGTAAAACCACTGGATCTTCCTATAAAGGCATGCATTGGACAGGCATCCCAACCTCAACTCTAAGCCAATTTTCTGACCTCAGAAATAAGGTACAGACATCTGTGTGTACAATCAATGACAATATTTTAAAAGCTCTTAAAACTGTGGGAGTTTTCTCTTCATGCTGTAATATTGATCTGCCTGGTAAGATGTGCCAATTGTTGTCATAGTGTTATGACAATTATGGAAGTAACCAACCACTTTCTGATAAGCATGTGACATGTTTCATGGAAAGGATTTTATGCCTGATAAAGTAAACCTAAGAAAAAGTCCACGGCAATGGAGATTATCGGCCCTAGGTGGAAACCTACAGTTGTTATTTTAAGTGGTTATATCATACAATTGTCTTCTAAATACTTATATTTGTACCTCTATTTTTTTCTATAATTTTGGTTAGAGAAAGATCTTTTTGCACTGTGTAGTAGTTAAAACAAAGATTCATATTTGGTCAAAGTACTAAGAGTACATGACTGTGAGTGATCAGCAGTGAATGAATAATTTATATTAATCTCCCCATATCCAGGGCTCAGGGACCATCACAGAAGACTTGACAAAGAAAGTCAGAGCTCACAGATGAAGAGAGGAGCTGTGAAATACAGACTTTTGATGTGATATGGCTGCTTGACACATCAACTCATAGCACCTGCAGTTACCTGCATAATACCTGAACAAAATCAAGCCAGTTGCACTTCCAGTATGAACTGGAGAGGGGTCCCAGAGAGGCCCAACCTTTGGCAGAAGAGTTATTTTCAGTTCATGGTTTCTGATAGAGTGAAAGTCACTCTACTTTGGGGACATGGTTGCTAGGGAATTGCCCATATACCAGTGGATGGCCCTGTATACAAGAGCAGCAGTATTTGGACTAGGAATTAACAAAAACAAAATTGGTTGGGAGAGAGACAGGGTTAAGGGTACTAGAGGAAGGTGGAGGAAAGTAATAGTAAATGGAGATGACCAAAATAAATTGTATAAATGTATGAAATCTTCAAAGAATTAAAAATAGAAGGATTTCCTTTAGACCACAATAGAATGTCCTCAGCATTGAAACTGTTACATCAAAACAGCTTCAATAAAACATCATGCACATCAACTATTAAAGCCTTATGTCTTCCAGCCATCTGTGTTCCAAAGGGCAGCTGGGGTGGGCAAAACAGAACTGTCAGCCATAAAGAAGCAAAACTTTTAGTAAGCACTTCATCTAATAGCTTCTTAACACAGGGTATTGCCTTGAATATTTCACTGGGTGATGTGGTATGATGTTTCTCACATGAGGGGATCACTCTGTGTGTAGGTCTGACTTTAGGTCAAGTTTGCCTGGAAATAAAAAGCTATAATCATCTGTGAAATACAGTCATTTTAATTTTAAAATCCTTTTAAATCTGGCCCATAGGTCATTTTGAAGACATGAAGATAATAAACCTTTTTATAAAAAAAAACAGGAAATGTTCTTTTTTTTTCTTCAAATGTCTGGGAAGAAGAAAAGATACAAAATTATTTCACTTGAAATTATCAGCTAAAATGGATTCAACTCTCTTAAAAAGCATCTTTCTGAGATACTAGCATGGTCACAGGTCATACTCCATTGGCTCTTCTGTTTGCTTGGCCCATCTCAAAAGGGTAGGTATTCTGTGGGTTGCCAGAAAGGTCAACCAGTAAGGAAGCAGAGCTCTGATTAGAAACCTGGCCTCAGGCCTTTGTGGTTTTTTTCTTTGTTTCTTGGACATTGTTTTTGCAGGTTTTTTTTTTTTTTTTTTTTTTTTTTTTTTTTTTTTTTTTACAAGATGATTGTTGGAGTCAGACTCTAATCGCTGGAACAAAGACAATTTTTCTAAAAGAGTCTAGTTGTGAAAATACTAGATGGACCTCATTAAAATATGATTTCACCCACAATGGTTTGTATTTGCACAGTATAGCAAGAATTATTTGTATTTCTACAAAGTATTTTGAAATTCTTAGGTGATGGCAAAGAGCAGAGAGGGATTGTTTCTCTCTCTGTTGCTTCGGATCTTGCCAATAATGTCATTGTGAATTTGGAAGATGTCCCTTATTATGCAGGGCAGCTTCTCTCATTAACATCTCAGAGGGAGGAAGTGAAAATGATGGAATTTATTTCTAGTGTGTGACCTTGTTCTGTCTTAGAATTACTTTTAGTTAAGGATTTAGGATTGAACTACCACCAAAGTGAACCTGCTGTCCAGCTATCGGTGAACTACATACTGAGCTGCCAGTGTGTGAACCCTTCACAAGTGCCAATGTCCATCAGTGGCCAGTACTACCTGGGAACTGACAGCCTTGAATTTTGTCTTGAGTTAAGAAGAGAAAAGAGTAGTCACAACTCTTCTTTTTTTCCTCCTTTCCTTTCCTTTCCTTTCCTTTCCTTTCCTTTCCTTTCCTTTCCTTTCCTTTCCTTTCCTTTCCTTTCCTTTCCTTTTCTTTCTTTGTTTTTTCGTTGTGAGCCTAGCCTTAAATGGCTGAGTCATTTTTTCAGCCCTGGTCACAACACTTTGGAGAGCAAGACACACTCCTAATGAGAGTATCTGTGAATTAGTCCTTAATTTTCTCTTCAGTACAAAAATGATAGTGAGGGTCATCTAACTCTTCCTTTTGGTTTGAAAAAAAGTATTGAGATGTGATTTATATGCCATAAAATTTACCTTTGTAAAACATGAATTTCAGCATTTTCAAACACATTCATTTATGCAACCCTTATGACAAAGCAATTCAAGAAGAAATTCTCTACCTATTTTCTAGCTATCATTTTCCCATTCATTCATCCTCCCCTACTTTGTACCAGGCAGCCACAAGTCTTGATTTTGTCTGTATGAATTTGTTTATGCTGTACTTTCACAATAAATGTAATCATATCATATTTGTACTTTCATGGCTGTCTCCTTTCACTTTACATGCTGACATGTTACTTTTTTTCTTTTTTAGATTTGTATGTGTGTGTGTGTGTGTGTGTGTGTGTGTGTGTGCGTGTTGAAAGATCGAAAATAAGGACCATGTCAACCTTACAACAGGTGGTTAGACTTAGTGTCAGGGAGTATGAGTGTCTTGCTTGGTGATGGCTACAACCTTCCATCCATTCTTTACTCTCTTTTCAGCTTCTTTCCTTATACCTGAGCAGATATAATTGACTCCCTTCCTATTTTTCTTTTCTTTATGGTTTTGAACCCATACTTGTCTGTTACTGAGTTTCTAGTTCCAACAAATATCATCTCAGATTAACTTCTCCATTGCTATGGCTATGTTCCTAATTATTATTAGAGCTTATGTTGTGTTTTCAAGCCACTGCCAGCATATGAGATTAAACTCAGGTGGGGGATAGCCATCTATTTTATCTACAGGCAGTGTTTCTAGTATTTGTAGTTCTAGTTCTGTGAACAAAATGGTGGTTTGTGGCAACATCTCAGCTCTTCATAGAATTCTTCAAAGCTAAGATTCTGTTTGATGCTTTAGAAGAGTTTCTATAAGTTTTAACACCCCTTGGCAGGTTTAACTGCTCCTAAGTGGGTGCTATTCCAAGTCTCCTCCATTTCCAACCAATGACGGGAGTCAAGTCCTATAAGCAATGCAAGAAATATTTACTAGTCACTGGAAAAGAAATCATAAAATCTCTAGAGGAATTTTCATGACATGTTGACATTTGTTGAGTCCAAATTGCTAAAGGTACCAAGATATATTTTCTAGCCTCTTATTTTCTTTTCTCTTTCACTTTTAGTGGAACAACAAAACAAATATCTTGAGAATAACTGAATTTTGAAAAAATAGAAGTATGAGGTTTCTATAAAGAACAAATCACTTCCAGTCATGCCTAATGGTTTTTCTAATAGCATTGTAAAATTAGAAGATGAGATGTGAGCTAGGGTATATTGCATATTTGAATTTATACAAAGTACTTGGTAGGGTATTTTCTATTTTTACTTATATAATTATCCTTATTAGTTTTAGAAAAGCAAAAAGCAACCCTGAGGCCAACCAAGATCAAAGGAGAAAAGCAGCAGTCATAATTGATGAGAAAAAGTTGAACATTGTAGGTGAAGAAGAGAAAGCTCAGAAATCTCAGACAGTTAATTTTATACTTGTGAAAATCTTTTCAATAAAAGAAGGAAGTTATTTTTGTGATTCTTCAGATCCTAGAATTTGCTAATAAAGAGATATTTCATGATTTAAGTTTATCATAAAGAAAAATTATTTTTACTTCTCCCTTCCTTCCTTCCTTCCTTCCTTCCTTCCTTCCTTCCTTCCTTCCTTCCTTCCTTCCTTCCTTCCTTCCTTCCTTTCTCTTTCTTCCTTCCTTCCTTTCTTTCTTTCTTTCTTTCTTTCTTTCTTTCTTTCTTTCTTTCTTTCTTTCTTTCTTTCTCTTCTCCCCCTCTTTCACAAATATATCTAAAGATAAAGTGGTTAACTTTCTGTCTATTGAAAATAATTAAGCAAATTATAAATGACAAAATGTCAGTATATATTGGACATGATATATTCATGGATTCTTCTAATAAACATTAAATTATCAAATCTGTGACATAAATTTTGTACCAATAAAATATGCACATACACATATGTATGTATGCATGTGTGTATATATATATGTATATATGTATATATATATATATATATATATATATTAAAACAACAAGCAAATCCACAGGGAAATCAAGACTTAAACTTTATGTCTTAAATTTTATATCTTCAGAGGTCTTCAGAAAATATGATTTTGAAACACTTGAGTTACATAACCTTGTAAGCTTCAGTTCTTTATTATCTTACTTGAGACTCTCACTAGAAGAAAGCATTAAGAATCATATTTGTAGATCAATACTACGGGAAACCAGAAAAGGGCTACTATAGACTTAAATAATAAGTAATGTTTCACTTGGTGAATTTTTAACAATAAAAAATATCATTGAATGTTTCTTTCTGGTCCTGTTTAGCTCATGGGGAATGGCTCTGGCAGACATGGAAGATGACTGGCCACCAATGAAATGAAGTGATTACTGAAATCAGAGAAAAGAAAGCTCAGAGAAGGATGGTTTGGATTGACTGGGGTATGTTTATAAGACTATATAGTCTTCCAGTCTTTGAAATGCCAAGTGGAATCTGGAATTATTAAAGATTATCAAATATGGAATAAAAGGATAGAAAAGTGGGAAATATAGGAGGTTTCCATTTGGGACAATTTTTCTGTTCTCCCCCAAAATCATCAAACACTGAGCCAAGAATGGTCCGCATATGGATCTCTGTATGAGACATGTAAGCAGATATTTGAAGTGTAAAGTTGGATTCAATTTTACATATAAGGTGGTAGAGGACTGAGCAAATTATATAATGTATAATCTGAAAGAGTCAAGATATAGGAGAGTTCTCTGCCATTTCTGTAATAATCTAATCATGACATTGTTCCTCCATTCACAGTTTTGAATATTACAAGCATAATGATTATATCAGTTTGTATTTCCAAGAAAAAATATTCAATGAGATTAAATAACTGATGTGCTTAAAGCAGGAGAAATTGAATTAGCTGACTTGAACACCACAAAAACTGGCACAAAATTTTCTATTTAAACATAGAATTTAATAAACATTGTAGTTCTAAAGTTAGATAGGACCTATTAAAATCACCTTATTTCTTACCAGAAATGTACATATGGTACAGTAATAGCAAATATATAAAGGCACCAATGATGTGCAAATGATTTCATTTATATACATAGGCTACTAATCAGTATAGACTTTTTAAAGTGGTGTTTTGTGAGACTCCTAACAGTAGGAATATATGTTTCTCTGACTCTTTTGTCTGCTCTTGGACCTCTTTTCCTCCTACTATGTTGCCTTGTTCAATCTCAATATGAGGGTGTTTACGTTGTCTTATTGTATCTTGCTTTGTATTGTTTGGCTGTCATCTCTTTGAAGCCTACTATTTCTTGAAGGGGAAATGGAAGGGTAGTAGATCTGGAGGAGAAAGTAGATTAGGGAGTAGGATGAGTCGGGAGAGATGAAAATATGGTTGGGATGTATTGTATGAAGAAGAATCTATTTTCAATAGAAAGGTGATTGTTATAAGAACTACTTTAGTTTTTGTATAAACATGACAGTTAATGTGTGCTGACATAACTGGTTTGATGGTTTTGGCTATAGTCAGAGGTATTTGACATTGTATATCTAGCTATCCTATTTCTGTGATGGCCAATCAGAGGAGTTTTAGACTTGAGAAGGACACACAAATAATCTGTCTCTAAAAGGCACTCTTAACCATGACTCTATGATATGGCTTCAGTACAGAAATGGTTGTAGGCAGGCTTGTGGGAGCATAGACAGACGTTAAAGGAGGAAAAAAATGATGCCATGTTCAAATATGGTGGTATATTCTTTCTATGGAGAGAGTTCTTAGCTTAAAATAGATTCTCAGAGAAACCTGAGTCAGACAAAAACTGTTAAGAGATTTTGTAGGATCATATCTCAGAAAAGCCAAATAGAATGGTAGGTTAAGTAAGAAAAGCAGAGAGTGTGACTTCACATATATTCATGACTCTGCACTTGGAGACAGATGTGTGACAATGTGTTGTTGAGTGAATACAGGAACGAAGAATGATACAGGCTTTGGACAGTACTTCAGAGGAGCAGAAATGTAATTTTTTATACCAATAGAAATCACTTTGTATCTAGATGTCAAGTTATTTAATTTTATACTTTAAATGACTTTGCATTGAAGGCTACAGGGTACTTTGTACTAAAATGCAAATTCGTGAATTGTTGAGAATCCTTAACTGTGAATTTCATCCATCGACCTTAGGTAAATTTACACTTAAATTACAAAGGAAAGGAATAAATTCAGCTTGGGCTTCCTTCTATTAATATAATTTTTGTTTCGTTTGTCTAGATTTTAATAATTTTCCTTTGATGAAGAAGATATGTAGTTATTCTGTATTGTAGACACTTTATAGGAGTAACTAGAGCAGCTCAGGAACATTAGGATTTTTACTATCTGACAGCCTATCTGTTGAATGAATTGCTCAGTGTTTCTCCCTGTTTGGCATCACGTTAATCAAACATCCCTAGGATTATGAAAACCATGTAGGATGTTGCATAAGCAATTTTCAGTTCCAGGTATGGGGCTATCTTAGACTTTCTGTTGACTTTCTACTGATGCCCAAAGAGATATACTCCTAGAAATGACAAATCTCCAAGAGGTCTGACATTGCAAGGCCCATGAATACTTGATTAGGGTAAGGTGCTATGAATTAGTACCCCTGTAGACTTTCTGGATGTGCTTTGTCTTTACAAAGTCTTAACTTCACAGTCTATTTTTTATTAGCCAAGGGATTTAGCAGCTTTCTTCCATATGACAGCATTTGCAATTATAATTAAGAAATGTATTAAAACTAGAGTGAATTAATGTGGAAAATGGATGGTGGCTTGGGACTACATTTCCCAAACTAGGTGTGAAGGAATAACTCAGTTTGAGAAAAGGGAGGCAGATTCCAAAGCAAGAATGGAAATGTAAAAACCTTTGTGGAATGTCCAAGTAAATTCAAACTTTCATCCCAGTTAACATAAGTTATGAGTGAAAAGGATTCAAAGCATCTCAATCATCTCAATAGTCTTGGGTACCTGCATTGGCTTTATAATTTGTTGTCTCCATCAGTTAACATTTTTGACATCACTGAGGTGTTACTTGAAGCAAAAATTGTATGGAATAATTCAAAGGGTGACATTAAAATCCTTTGTAATATAGAGAAATTTTAGCTTTAATTTCCAGAGTCAGGTGTCGTGGCTAAATCTGCCATAACAGATCAGACAGGGAGCTCTGTAAATTTCCTCAGGAGTGAAGCAGCAATCTTAATCCCTAATGGGATAGGAATGAATGCTTTCTCTTTTGTGAACTCCAAAGGACATATAGTTTGTCTTAGAGCCACAGAAAGGGAAGAAGTAAGCTGATTAAGTCTTGGTTGATTTAGTTGTAATCTTTATGCAATTATAGGATATAGCAGAGCAAAAAGGTATAAATTCTTTACAAAAGGTATTAACATTCTTTGTACTCTCAAGAACAGACTTAGAACAGAGGAAGGAAGCCTAAAGATGGATGCTTTAATCATCATTGAGTTGCGCTTTCAAAGGTAGAAGGTGTCTCCTTCCTTCCTTGTGATGCCACGAGAAAACAGACTTCAATGTTCTTCTATATTAAATGACTTCAAAAGGCTGAAAAGCCCTTTTAAATCTAGTGATACTGCTGCCAGCAACAATGGAACAGGTAACTTTTATTAGCCTGACAGTGGCCAGCACTAGGCAACTTATGCCAGTGCTTGGAGCTACTAAAATCCATGCTAACAGGGGAGGCCATTCACACAGAGAGACCTCATATTCAGGGATGACCATATTTCCCAGCTCTTTAAATCACCGATTTAATCTTCTTTTAAATAGGTGAAGTAGGCCTATGACCATTACTCCTCCTCCTCTATGTTTTGAAAATTATGTTTTAAATTATAGTTTCATTATTTAAAACTATCTTTAAATTTAAATATGTTTTGGGGGCTGTTTTAATTGGATAGAATTACATCACTTTCCTTCTTTTCTTTCCTCCCTTCAGCCCTTCCTTGCTTCCTGCCCTGAAACCCCTTTTACATCCCTCCCACTCTCAGGCCAATAACTTCTTTCTTTATTTTTAATTATTATTGTTACATATATGCATATAAATGTATGCATGTATATGCACACATATATACAAATACAACTTTTTGAGTCCACTTCTGTTATTTGTGTATATATGGTTTCAGAGCTAAACACTTCTCATTGGACAGCAAATAGGAGAGAAATTACTCCAAAACAACTAAGTGTTTTTGTTGACTATAACTTGTCTCTTCACATGATCTTATTCTATTTTTTTTAAAAATAAGCAAATACAGAGATTAGAAGAAACTTACCTTAATTCCAAAATGCTAACAGAGTTTCCTGAAGGAAATATTCGCCTTACAAAATTGAAGTCACCAACATACACACTACCATCAGGGCCAGAAGCTAAGGCAACAGGAGCAAAGAGTTTGTTGTTGTGGGCTGGACCATTGCAATTAGTGCAGGCCACACTCCTTTGGTGTCCATTGCCCATTATGGTAGCTATGACTGGGGGCTGCTGGGAAATGAACATATTTTCCCCATTTCCTTTGTGAATGATTCCTAGACACAGTTAACAAAAAAGGGACAAAACATTAGAAAAGTATTCGCCAAACAAATATCTTGTCAAAAGTTAAGTTCTTTCATAGTTCAAAACAGGAGGGAGCTTTGGCCTTATGGGAGAATATGAGAGTGGATCACATTACTATTAATTTTATTTAAATGCATAACTCTAACTCTAACAAATAGGAGTGTAACACTTTGCCTCTGTTTGTCTTTCTGCGAAGTGGGGAAATGCAAGGAGTCTCTTTAATACTGATTCCCAAGTCTATAATAAAGTATTTGATAACTATTAATGCTCTCCCATTCACTCAGCTCTGTAGATTCTGTGTGAGTAATTTTTCATTTTTGATTGGCTCTTTTGATGCCTCACACTCATCTGCCTGACTCCAAATTATCCTCAGTATGCAATTTGTTCAGAAAAAGAGACTCTCCATTCATTTTATTATTAACCTTAGTAAAACACAATCAGGATGTTAATGTGCTTTTATGAGAAGGAAAGAAATCCTACTGCTACACTGCACTTCAAAGCTATAATAAAGAGACTTGAATTTTCTATTCCTTTGGATCATATCTCACTACATCATTGCCAAAACTAGAGATACCGACTTATGAAAATGTTTTTCAACCATTCAGCTTAGGTAATTACCCATGGCTTTGACTCCCATCAAAGTTAGCCAAAGCTTTCTTCTCTGTGGAGTCTTTACCCAACACGCACTTTCTTACTAGACCTTTTGCTGTGGAAGTTGTACAGCTACCTCAAAATGAAAAGGGGTTGGAACTGAGCTCATTATATTTTTCATGTCTCCTACCAAACCCCTCCCTTCCTTTCACTTTAGAAACCATCCCATATGTATTCTATCTGGTACATAGTTAGCTAATTTGGAACTCTGGTCATCATGACGATTCTTCATTTCATTTCTTTAAGCCTAACTAATTAGAGTACCATTGAGAGTAGCTCCTTAAATGTACTGTAAATTTCCCCCTGTTCCTACTATTACTGCCTTAGTTCAGTTTTCCTGATCTTCAGGCATAGCCATCTGCAAACTCTTGTCCATATCCCTGGCACAGAGATTATACAAACCTTACAATATCCACCATGGAATAAAGAGTGCATTCATTATTGATAAGGCTTACAAATTATGTGTTGGTTGGTCTTCCTATATTTTGTGAGATTTTTTTCTCTCACATTACACTTTTGTTTGTATTCTCATATCTGGTCATAACAAAAACAACAACAAAAAAAACGTATAGTTTCTTTCACACTCTCCCCTTCTGCTATGATTTCGTATGTATTATTGTCCCATATCCTGAATTCTCTCTTCATTTTTGTTTGAGGGAACTAACTTCAGAACTCAGTTCATGTCTTCCCTGATACTCCACCCAGGCAGAACTGGTCACTGTCCTCTGTGTGTGCCTGTACTTTGCTTCCCATAGCTCTATTGTAACACTCAGCACACTGTATGATACACTTCTCCCACCCACTTCTATATCTTCCCTATTGTAATATGAATGAACTCCTTGAAGGCACAACTTCTGTTTTACTCCTTTCTATATTTTTAGTTCCAATCCCCATGGCCAAGATTTTATAAGTACTCAGTAAATGCTGAAAATAGGCTTTGAGTCTCTTGTAGTTTCCTTTTTCAAACCTCAATGGTTTTGCAAACCTGCTGAGCCCGGGCAGACAATCCAAGGAACATGTACTGCTGTGCTAAATATCAGAAGTCAGTCCAGAATGAGCCAGGGCAGGAGAAACATGCATGATGTGAGAAGGCATGCAACGTGTCAGACTGAAGGAGCTGACAGCAAATGAATGGATACAGTTAGACTGTATGCCCTTATTTTTCCTCTCCTGTTTCTTGCTTTCTATATCCCCGCACTATCTGTTATTTTCCCTAAATGCTTCCTGAAATGTCTTCTTCAGTTCTCTTCCAACTTTCAGCTCTACATAAGAAACTATTGATCATTCTGAGATAGGAACATTGCTGGTAAAAATAAATAAGAACATAAAATATGCATGTCAAGGCACCAATATATTCCTATAAAGGGACTTCCAGGAACTAGAAATTCCATCCATCATATGGTCTTTGGATTTTAAATTTAAATATGTTTATATTCCCTCCCAGGGTGGCTCCAGCTAGCTTTTCAACACATGATTTACAAGAGTAGCTGTAAGTTTACATTCCAACAAACTTATCCTTTATTACAAAACTGTGTGATAACATTATGATCAGTGCCTACTTATTAAACTGTTAATAACTTTATTAGTCAGTAAGGACATTTCTGATGATTTAGAATAATTAGTTCAATATGATTAAAAGGACTGAATTTCATTTCCCTCCAAAACCATTTAAGTGTAGTGTGATCAATATTGAAATTTTAATGAAGTGGGAGGAAACAAAAGAAACTGTAATGGCAGATGCACAACATCATTGCCTGATGATTGTTAGCTAAATATCGGACCAATGAGAGAGTATGATACATTCATTAGTAATTGAGGAGGAAACCACTGTTTGGTATGTCAGTACTTCAAAAATTCAAGATAGGGTGTACTATTCAAAAATCTTTCCAATTATTGGCTTGGAAACACAAGATTTACTATTAACATCTATTTTCACAGGTAGATCTCCATTTTTTATATCATTGTAATGGTATAGTTAACAACTGCCCTCAAAATGACATGTTATTACCAGGCTCCTAGCAATTTAAAAACTAAAGATGGCTATTCTAACCCATTCTTCTAAGCCTGCAATTCCACAACTCCCCTTTTCGATTAGAAAGCCCAGTACTCCATCAAAAAAGAAGAATGATTAAAGGAAATAAAACATAAGGCAATGTACTTTCTGATTACATCTCTACAATTGATGTCTTGCTTTCATGCAAGGTACTAAAGTGCCCATGTACTGAAATTACCATTTCTGTTTAAAGCTGAAGCAATCAAAACAAAAATGGGCAAACCCCTTTTGTATTGCCCTGGAAAAATAGATCATTTTGAAGGGTGTTTTCATTGTTTCAAGAATCTGTTTAACCTTCCATTACACAGAACCAGGCCATACCATCTAGCAACAATGATTTAACACCAATTCTTCTGCAAAAGGTTGCTGTGAAAATATTTTGTTTATGTTTCTGGAATTTTTGATCAATTACTGCTGCTTCTCTTCTAGTTTATTCTGTGATGCGCGTTTGTTTTGAAATGGGACATTATGTATATGAAGGCCAACTTCTTGATTCTTGACAATGAAATGTCACTGAATGTGATACCTTTTCTCCCCCAAGTTTTCCCTTTCTCTGCTACAGAAATAGCCAAGTTTGCACTGTAATAAAGTAAGCACATTTTTAAAACATTCTACTCCTATCTTTCTGCTGCCTTGCTCCAAAGTTCTTCTGAAGCTTATAAACAAGTTTAAAAATAAAATTCCCATTGGAAGCCAGTGGGTGGTGCTTTACGCTGATTTCAAAGGAGAAACCATTTTTCAGACTTATGACCAACAAGGGACACAATGCATATTTCTCTAACTACTTGACTGAGAGGGTATAAACACGAAATGGGAGATATGCCAGTGTGATCAATGGTACTTAACTTCTCCCAGTAAAACCAATTGTTGACAAACTACTGGCCTATCTGGGAGGCTAAGGGAATTTTCTATTTCTGATAGATAATAATGTACAATTAGTATCATAGATTGTTCTAATATTTTTTGACGGTTAACTTCTAGGAAACAATAGTGGATATTAGAGAAAATATGGTTAATCTCTGTAATGAATAATAATTGTAGAATATATATTCTGTACAATCGTCAAGGGGTGTATTTGGATGTAGTGTTGTTGAAAGCCATGCATTTCTACTGTTTTTGTCATGATAAAAGCAGAAACTGTCTATGTACTTCATGTTGCATGTTCACAACCCTTTCCACACAATCAGTGGTTAATTGTCAGGTAAATTTAACTGTGGTCCCTAAAATGACAAATGGTCTAAATACAGTGGCTATTGGAACCTACCCACTGCATAATGATTGGGGAGCCAGAGAAAAACTGAGAATAGAATGGCAGCAGACATCCAATCTAATTATAGGTGTCTTTTTAACCAGCAAGAGGAAATTGGAGGAAGATAGATTCTTGTTTCTAATCTACTATCTGTCTCAGATCAGAAAGGCTGGGTGCTTAAAGAGTTAGGCTTTTTCCGGGAGAGAAGCTGAGTGGCAGAATTTGGAAAGACATTGTTCTTGCCCTAATCAGTCAGAAAAGACCATCTGACCTGAGGGGGAAGAGCATTGCTTTCTAAATTGGTGTTCCATGTTCTGAACCTCGTTCCCTTGCATTTATCATTTTTGCTTCTAAAACTGCCTTTGTGGGTGGGATTTTGACTTCAGAAACATCCTAAGACAGGCATTTGTATGCAAGGTCAAACAGAAAGGCATTGACAGAGCTGGCTTCAGTTCTTTTTCCTGACAAGTGGGACCAGCTCTTGGTGAGAAACACAATGCTTCCACAAAAGAGATGGTCAGTTTACAAATGCCCTTTGGAGGAGAGGGGAGAAATTTTCCAAAATAGTAAGGTTTTCTACTCATTAAAAATGATCAGAAAGGTAGAAACAGAAAGCAGATTTAGTGAGGCTGCTGGGTGATGCAAGAGATATTTTTGTTGTGATAACATATTCCATATGTGGGTTTTGGTGATCACAGCACAAGTAGAAATTTACTAAGAATCATTTAAGTGTGCACTTAAAACGAGTATGTTTTATGATGCATAAATTATACTTCAATAAAGCAGTTCAAAATTCTCAGAAGTAACTTCATCCCTAATTACCTAAGAAGTAATGATGGGGGAATTAGGAATGTAAGCAATGCGTGGTGGTTCCCAAAGCCAGCTTTCCAAATGGCTCCCCACTGTTTCAACACCACTGTGAAGCAAAGGATAGGAAGATAGGGAGACCAGAGACCTGGAGCATGCAGCTGGGTGGGGGCTGGGTCCATTGAGGTCATTTCCCACTTTGTGTTTAATGTCAATGACAGGCGTTTGAAAGAGACAATCCATATACGCCAATAAAAGTGAGTGGAAAAGAAACGGTTGCTTAAAATGTCAAACTCTTTCAAATCAAAACAAAAAAAAAACCCTAATAATTTAATAAGTGGCATCTGCCCTTTCGTTTTTGTACTCTGAAAACTGTGGCTCTCCTTTTGACAACTGAAAAAAAAAGTTGACATTTTATGTCTGTGCTTGAAGCTTTGCTGTAATTTTTTTTTTGAAATGGAACTTAGCATTCTTCTTCAAGGGGAAGGGGGGAGTATACTGGTGACATACAGTAATGGATTTGTTTACCTGGGTCTCACACGGGGGCTAGGATAGGATTTGCCATTCTATTGGTGGAGCAAATCTGGTTCTCTTTGATTATCAAAATTTCTAAGTAGCTGTTTTTCACTACATGTACAAATGAAGTAAGATCATGGGCAGAATCATAAAATGCAGTTCTTGGCATCACAAAATAATTCATATTTATCCCATAAACATAGGGAAAATAGAAGGATGGCTGAACTAAAGACATATTTATTTCCGCCTTCTGGAACTGCAACCTGAAGTATATGTACTAGTACAGGTTCCTTTAGAAACTGCCCGTTTAGACAGAGAACAATATGATTGGTTTTTTTTAAATTTATTATTATTATTTGTGCTGAAAAGTTACAGGTAGAAGGTGTTTGTAGGAAATCTGGATAGAAATCCTAAGGACCAGTTTCCATGTGGAGAGCAAGCAGAGGACCTTGAATGAAGCTGTCATGATCAGAGTAGAAAAGTCAGTGTGAACTTGGTGGCACCATGGGATCCTTTCTCATGATTTATTTCCTTATTTACTCAAGGCTTCAATCACCAACTAAGAAAATGTGCTAACAGATGAGAGTGCTCCGATCCTGAAGCACTAAAACAAACCCACAAGCAAATGTATTAATTAGGTGATTTTTTTTCTCTTACACTTGACCACATTTTCAACAACGAATGAGTACTAAACAGGATTAGAAAACTAGCATTAACACAAGTTTTTAAATGATCTCACCGCTTTGAGGATTAAAAATATGATGCTTATTCAAGGACCAGCCTCCTAGGTTAGATGCATCCATCTCAAAGCCCTGCAAAACCACTGTCCTTTGTTCCCAGAGAATAAATTCAGGGCACATCTCATATTCATATCCCACAGAAACTGCAAGAGAAGAGTTAATAGCATATTAGAAAATTGTAAAATATTTTGCTCATGTTCACATTAGTTGATAATTCTGTGATTGTTTGATCAGCTAATGATTTCTGATACGGGGTAAAATCTAATAGCAATACATTTCACCTGGCATAGTACAGAACTGTGCTTAGAATGGCACTGGCTCTCTGAGAATTCCATGCACAGAGCATAATTCCTTAGTACTTTTACAAAGGTACAGGAGAAAGCTGGTTTTTCACTTCTCTACATTGCAAAATGCATTCAGGAAATGGACTTTGGAGTACCGAACCACTTATGCAAGACTTGAATACATATGACACTAATAAAATTGATTTAGTCCATTCATATATTTTCTGTACTAACAGCCTTTACTTTACTGAGAGGCCAGAGTTTGCTTGGAGTGCTGCAACTGTAAATCCTACTTTGTGTGGATTATGCTTTCACTTCTGCATATAGAGTACCAATGGGACATCACCCAAGCATTTGGCTTCAACTCCTATGAAGCACAGATGTTGTGCATTAAATGTGGAACCCTAGTATGCCTCTAAAATGGGAATTACAGAATATGGTATCTTAGATGTCTTTGCCCTACTGAAATATGTATAGCCCAAGCACACCAAGTCCTAGTCATTTTCTGGGTTGGTGAACCTGCTTACCCGTCGGAACCCCAGATTTCTGCCTTCTGAATTTCAAAATGCTTTCTAGCACCTAAATGTTCTAAACCTAAGAGTACTGGCTCATTACTCTACACATCCCAATGGTGCTTTTGCTTTGCTGCCAGATTAAAATAGGCCCAGTTATCTGATGTTATTTTCTAGTACCAGCCTCTACTAGATCCTCAGATAACTTTGGAGAGCTCAGTTTCTCCTCTCCTGTTTGGTTATAAAAACTGGTAAAACAAATAAACAAACAACTGTTTAAACAATGGCAGAATAACAAATCCTAAATGAAAAATGAATGCAAACCATTTTTGGTAACTGTCATTATTAGGTAGTCAGAAAAACAAATTGATTTGCCTGTGTGTGTGTGTGTGTGTGTGTGTGTGTGTATTCCATAGGGAGATAAGTCATCTTTAAGATTATGAGAATATTAGTCTCTAATTTTATAAATGCATGGCCAATCTGAAGTAGCAGGTTACATTTCTTTTGGTCTTTCATTCCAATAAAGCTTAGGAGTACAGAATAATACTTTTTCACTGGGTGTGGCTTATGATTTGAAGGACCCTACAGTTAACACTAAGATTTTTGCTATTGGGTTTGAAATCTTTTATATTGTTTTAGAGAAGGGAATATGAATTTTTATTTTTGTTTCACTGGGCTTCACAAATTATATAAGCAATTTGGATGTCATTGCACTTCTATCAGCCATCAGTTGGTTAAGACTCATGGGAAATATTTTGTGTGTGTGTGGGTGAATACACATTTGTATATGTTTGCATATGCGTAGAGCCCAGAAGTTGACATAAGTGTGCCTTTATCGGTAGCTTATTATTTTTAAATTTAAAAATTATCTTTATTTTGTTGGTGTATTTATTTGCTTGCTTTGCTTGTGTTTACATGTGCCTGTTCCAAATGTGTATGTGGACTTTAGAGAACATGAAGAAGTCATCTTTCTCTGTTTACCATGTGGTATCCATCTATCTAACTCAGGCTATCAAACTTGGCTACAACCAGCATTACCAACTAAACCATTTTGCCAGCTCCACCCTTAGTTTTGGTGGGAGCAGTTTCTCAGTAAACTGGAACTCATCAGCTCAGCTAAACGGGTTGACTGGAAAACCCAGGGATCCTCTTTTTTTTCTATGCCTTCTCTGTTCAGGGATTACAAATGCATGCCACCACACCTGGCTTTTACATGGATTCTGGGGATTGAAGTCAGGTCCCCATGCATGAACAACAGGTACTTTATCTACTGAGCCACCTCCACATTTCTGCAAAGTAATTTTTTTTTTTTAAATTTTAGTCTCAACCAAGCAAGCAACATTATCAAGAGTAATCAGTGGGCAAGGGCAATTACTAATCATAAAATGAAGGTAATGTCTAAATGGAAATCATTTCAGGGGTATCTTTATAATGCTGTTTTTTTTTTTTTTCCGAGACAGGGTTTCTCTGTATAGCCCTGGCTGTCCTGGAACTCACTCTGTAGACCAGGCTGGCCTCGAACTCAGAAATCCGCCTGCCTCTGCCTTCCAGAGTGCTGGGATTACAGGCGTGCGCCACCACCGCCCGGCTTTATAATGGTGTTCTTTTACGAAGATAGGTGTGAATAAGATCTCTCAGCTAAAAGGAATCTCAATGGTTATCTCTGGTTCCACTTGTGTTATCAATGCTGTCTACAATCTTCCTGATACCTCATCATAACTCTTCTACTGCTTAAAACAACCCCAAATAGCTGATTTTAAACTAAGAAAAGAAAAAAATTGGCTTTCAGATCTTCTGTTAAGTAGCTTTGGGGTCTCAGGCAAGTTCTTCATCTTTGGGAGTTGGGCTCATCACAAGTTGGGAGAGGGACATTAAAATTGGTCCTTCTTATTATGACTTATGATGTTTTGACTTGTGAATCTTGTGAACAATATTATGTATAGTCTTCCTAGAAAACTGCAAATATACACAAATGTACCAATTTAGATCGTTAGTTGTGTTAATATTCAAGTAATATTTCTGGATTAGAGACACATGTATTAATAATTCTTTTCATTCTCCATTTAGCATTAACACCATATGATTCAAATTTTCACTCCTTTTACATAGTATCTGGTAAGTTCAACTTTAGGATCAAACTAACAAGCCAAATATTCCAATGCATTTCATGTTGGGAAAATCAGGCGGTTAGAGAATATTGTTGTGTAGAATAACATGGTTTCTGCTTCTCTTGCCAATGTTTAAAAGTCTTGATTAATAAATAATTACGACAACAATAATTGCAAGTTCCTTTAAAGCCATAAACTCGTTCCCTACAGTATGCCTGGCAATTATGGGATCTGCCTTCTGCACAATGTAAGTCTGGTAAGCTCCCCTAGAATTCCTTCTCCGGAAGGTGATTGTGCAGTTTTGCAAATAAGCAGTGTGCCTTGGTGACCTCTGATGATGGTGTGGAGCCTGCTTTTCCCTTCTCAGTAACAGTTAAAGATCATCCTAACTCGGCAGCAGGAAACGCTTACATAAAGCATCAATTAAACAGTTCTCAATGCAATGGTAATGAGACATGCATACTCTTTTTACCTCCTCCTATCTGCTCTCTGAATTGCTCTCTAGTTCACAACAAAAATCTGCATTGGCTGCAAACCCCACAATTATATTACTTTTTTTCTCCCCAGTCACAGCAAATAGCAACAAGGCAGCCACTTAATAAGTTCCTTCTAATTTTTATTAGATTTACTTTCTCCTGAGAAAGCTCTATGAGCTAATAAAGTTATAATTTATACTTAAGACTTGTCCAAAATTCCAACTGACTTTAATGAGAACGGCTGTGTGTTGGTGTATTTTTGTGTGCAACTCCTTGCTCATAGTAACAAGGCAAGGTTTCTTTCTGAGACCAGCCCACTTTAGCATAATCCTGGAACTTAGAATTGGCTTCTGAGAAGGAAAAGTTTCACTCTCTGATGCTGAACTGCTCTCAAAAAGCAATAAATACAAACATGGCAAGTACAACAGCAGTCTAATCTTCAACTTCTCATGGAAGCATACTGCTGTGCACTAAAGCCCCAGTCGTTTGTATAATTAAATATAGGGCAAGGGGATTTATATCGGATCCAGTGCAAAAAATGCTAAGCTTTGACCAAACATTTTGCTCAATACCATGGCAGTTGCCATGCTAGGCAGAGTGTACCATGACCAGTTTCAGGCGTGTTCCCTGTAGCATTAGATCATTAACACAATACTGTATAAGGCACAGATTCAGCCTCTGACCCTCTGAAGTGAGGCTAGGAAAGCTAGTATAATAAGAAAGAAAACAATAACTCAACAGTATTTCAGAAGGACTGTAGAAATGGTTTAGACACAGGGATTGGCATAGGGCCTCATGTTGGTGTGACTATACTAGAAAGGCAGTTGAAAAAAATCAGTATGGAAGAATACTTTCTTTGAGCCATGTGATCCCCTCCATTGTGACATCCTTAATTCCATTTAGAGTTCCGTCTTTCTGTGTTCTTTGCCTCACATTCACGCAGACATTAAACCAATATTTGCTAAGCATGGGTCACTGGTTGTCATGATACACGTTATTGCAGAGGGCTGTGTCTTCTGGTCACAGGGACACATGCCTGACTTCATTATTAGTCTTCCTGCAAATGTTATACTGGCTTATAAAGAATATTGAACATGAAAGACTAACTTGTTCTCTCTGAGGCATTAAAAAACAACAAACAACAAATAAAACAAAACAAAACACTAATGTTCAATCTATATGGGCAGCATCATTTTATTTTTTACCACATGTGGACTATAAGAAGGCCAAAGAGCAGAGACTAGAGACATGGCTCAGTGGTTATGAGCACTGGCTTTTCCTTCCAGAGGACCAGGGTTCTAGTCTCAGCACCCACATGACAGATCACAATGGTTTTTAACTCCTGTACCCGAGAATCTGACACTGTTGCACTTACATACAGGCAGGCAAAACACCAAATGCACATGAAATACAAACAAATGAAAATATATAAAAGAAGACTAAGGGGCCATACTGTCCCCTGGCATCCATGTAATGACTGTACCATTCATCTAATGTGGCTAGAATAAGGGATTGACAGTAAGCAGCCAAGGTAAAGATACAGTGTAACAAAGTTGATTTGTGAAATATGACAAATTAAGCAGATGGTTTTCAGTAGCTTCAGGCTTCAGGCTAAGGCTTCAGAATTCATAATGCTTGCATTTATGAAAGTAATGTATAATTAAAAGTAGTCTGGTACTCACTGCAAAAAATGTATATGTTACCTTCATGAACTCAAAATACATCTAGAAATAATTTGAAGACATTTAAAAATAACTAAGAAAATGAAAATAGTTTTCTTCAAGAGAAGTCATTTAATTGAACAATAAATATTTCATTAAAACTATAATAAAGCAAAACCAGAAAATGATACAAAACACCCACAGAACCAAAGAAGGACATAATAACAGACCAAAACTATGTTGATAAAATGTTATCTATTATAAATAAGTACTTTCTCTCAGAGTTGTATCTTTTCCTATTCTCTATTAATTTATTATAGTAGAGGTTCCTTGATTTGACACACTGCCTGGTGGCCTAAAATGCTTTGTTTATATATAATTCCTGATTTATTAAGACTGTCTCTATCAGGTAGTGAGTTTATATTGAGTGCCTTTTCAGGATTTGGGAAAATAGTCATAGTGTTTTCTTTTGTTTTGTTTTAAATTTAATTTAATTTTTACTTATTCATTTTACATCCAGGTCACTGCCTTCCTCCCAGTCACCTCCTCCTAAAATCCTTTACCCATTCTGTTCCTCTTCTCTGAGAAGGTGGGTCCCCTGGGTATCCTTCCACCTGGCATATCAAGTCTCTGTGAGCCTAGGTGCTTCTTCTCCCACTGAGGTCAGAAATGGCAATCTAAGTAGAAGAACATATCCTATGTATAGGCAAAAGCTTTCAGGATGGCTTCCTTTCTGGTTGTTTGGGACCCACATGAAGCCCAAGCTGCACATCTGCTACATTTGTGCAGGGAGGCCTAGTGTAGCCTGTGTATGCTCTTTGGTTGGTGGTTCAGTCTCTGAGAGCCTCAAGTGTCCAGGTTAACTGACTCTGTCTTACTATGGAATTCTTATCTTTTTAGAGGCCAGTAATTCTTTCTTCCATAAGAGTCCCCAAGCTCCAAGTTTGGCTGTTGGTGTTTGTATCTCTCTGAGTTAGCTGCTAGGTGTAGCCTACTTTAATCTTCTAAGATAGTGAGTTAAAACAATAGATTCCCCAATGTTGAACCATCACTCTAGTCCCAAATTAAATTCAACTATTCAACTTGATAATAATACATTATTGTTTTAGCCAGTCACTGGATTTGACTTGGGTGGTATTAATATTTTAGGATATATACCTTATTCATTCACAAAAAAGGGTTAGCCAAGATGATATATGTAATATATTACATAAAAAGATGATAGGATATATGTAATTGGGTGAATAGAAGAAATATAAAAGGCATCTAGGAGCTATTCAACTGTTTCATATTAAGTCCTGTGTACTGAAACCCAATGTTGTAACATTGTTTTCTGGATGCCTTGTATAAGTCTAGTTGCATAAAGACCAGAGAGATGTTCTGTGATCATATACATTTTTGGGAGTTCCTTTGTGTGCCCGTGGCTACCTCTTATGGTAGAGCCACATCACTCCACTACATAGGCAAGACTAAGGGGTCACTTCTCAGTTTATTCATTTGTTTGTTCAATCATTCAACAAATGTGCAATATTTATTGAGTACCTCCTGTTGACAGGCACTGTATGGGACACTGGGGATATGGGAATGAATAAAACAGAATAAAACAGAATTCCTCCTGGCACAGCTTATATTCTAGTGAAAGAAAAATAAATAGCATACAGGAACTTACATATGCTTTGGTAAGTATTACAAGAAGAGAATCTGTAATATTAGGAGTGATTCTAACGAGGGAATTTGTTGGATGGAGGAGACAAAGAGAAGATGTCTACCTAGTAAATTATACTACTACTCTCTCACTTTGTGCGAACATGTTCTAAAGACCTCTTACAACATCTGTGGATAGCCTGAATCTGTAGAGAGCAGCAAACCTTTATGCTGGTATTTTTGTCTATGTGCCCTGCAGCATTGTCACACATAGTCACATAGTCAGAGTTAATCTATTCTTCCATGTTTCCTGCTACGGTGTCTGTTTCATACCACTGTTCTTGTGCTTTGAAGTCATTAAGTAAATTAAGCATTAATTGAACACAAGCACTCCAAATAGCACGGCAGTTGATTTGATAACAGACTCTTCTATGTGACACTAATAGCCCATTAGTATCTAGAGTATTGCTATGCTGGACAAGAAGATGATTATTTTCTTGTTTTTGAAAATGATCATTATGTATGCATAGTTTTTGTGTGTATATATGTGCCATACTGAACACATGGAGGTCAGAGGGCACCTTTGTGGAGTCAGCTCTCTCCATTTACCTGTGCCTGGGTTCTAAGGATGCAACTCAGGTAAGGCCACCAGGCTTGCATGTAAAGCAGTTTACTAGCTGAGCTATCTCGCTGGCCTCAAATTATTCTTGTCTCGGCAAGATGAAATGGGAAGAGATATCATTATGCTGCTCAGAATGGCATGCAGTCTAAAACTGCACGGAGTATTTATTTCTAGAAATTTTCATTTAATATTTTCAGACTTCAGTTCACTGGGTAACTGAAACCAAGAAAAGTGAAACCAGATGAGAGCAGAGGGACTACTGTAGAGAATCACCTTGACTAACAATGGTCTTGTATTTGCACCCTGAAAATATTTGGAGTAAAAAATGCATTTAATACACTTAACCTTCTGTACATCAGAGTTCAGCAACATTGTATAATATCAGTATATTTCTTGGAATTGAGTGATTGACTGGGGAATACAGCTTTCTGCTGCTGCCCAGAGACATCAGAGAATATGGTACTATATATCACTAGCCTGGGACAAGATCAAAATTCAAAGTATGACTCTTACTGAATGCACATGATTTTGATGCCACTGTGCCAACATGAAATTATAAGTTGACTTCTTATGAATTGTGTGCATAGAAAAAACTATTCTTTAGGCAAAAGAATAGTATGTGCTGAATATTTTGATACTTGGCACTTTCATGAAATATAAAGGAGGTTGGTTTGGCTGGAGTCACTTTCTCTCTAGTGCATCAAAAATAAAGAACCGCAATCATTACCAACCTTGCCTAGTAAAAGGTAAAACTAAAGATTGTTATCCTTTCACACTGTTTAGACAGTTGTGTTTGGGTAGGCCTTTTAAGAGTGGGACTCATCTTGGAAATGGGCTTTTAAAAACATGCTTTATTAAGAGGGATATAATATTGTAAAGAAAGGAAATACCCTTTTACTTTCAAAAGCATTTAGTTTTAAAGGATAAATTATTTTCCCACCACATCTTGAAGGACTGTAGTATCTTGAGATGAGTTTATAGAAGGGAGTGGAAGGCAATAATAGTTACAAATGCTGACTTGACTGATTTGTTTGTTGTATTCCTTGATAAATCATGCAATTTTTGTCTCTAGATCCTATCTTACAAATGGCTTTCCAACTTTTATTTCTGAATGCCACAAGAGTTTGATTGTGAGTCTCTCTCTCTCTCTCTGTGTATATATATATATATATAAACACACACAGTGAAATCAAGTGTCCCTAAGCAATATTTATTCTCTTCTAGCATCATATTTTGATACTTTTTATTTTATTCTGATAACTTTCTTTCTATTACTCTACATTAAATTACATTCTATTATTTCAGAAATGCTGCTTGACTCATGAAATAAGTTTTACAATCTACCCATGAGTTTGTCCAGACTAAAATGGACAATAATACTTGCTTACCAGAATAGTGTGCCACTTAAAAGCTTTGGGAAGCCTTCAGTTCTCTTACTTTAGAGATTCTATCTCGTATTAAAATGTACACAATTTATAGCCTGCATTAAACATTTTATATTTAAGCTTGAAAACCCGAATAGCACTTGAGAAGTTGTCATAATGCTTGGTTTTGCAGACACTAATGTTTATTAGTGGTGATTTTTCTGGTTTTCTTTTTATGCTTTGCTTTGAGGTTGCAAGCATGTAATTGTTCCTTAAAACCTTCTACCCTAGGCACTGTGCCTATAAAGTTGACGGTTTAACACAGTTCTCTTCTCAGTTAACAATTATGAATTCATGAGTGGAAAGAAATGAAAGATTATTATCTCTGCTAGCTTTCCTGACAGGAAGCCACTGGGGCATAGAAATTGGGTGCTTGTTAAGGTGGGTCAAGAAAGACAGCAGAAAAAGACACGCAGGTCCATTTGAGTTGGAATTCCTGCTCAGTACAGGCTTTTAGGTTCTTTCTGAACCTCAGTCTCTTCCTCTGGATATTGGAGATCTTATTAATTGTGCTATGCCTACCAAGCAGGAATGCTATATGGATTAAAATGAAATAATGTATGTGAAATTACCTTGCAAATTGTAAAGCACTCCCCATTTATTATTAAAATATTCAGTGGGTCCTGTTCTCATGGCTGCCCAGCTAGCTTAGGTTTTACTGAAGGAAAATTTATGAACACTAAAGCATCATTCTCAGGAATGTTTTGTGTGCACAAAGCAGCCATAGCTTAGCACCTATTACTATTAATGTTCCCCTGTTTCTCTCTAACACAATTTAGACAGACTCCTATGCGCTGTGAACCTCGAGGAAGTCTAGTTCTCACAGAAACACCACTCTTTCTTGCCAAACTACTGTACTAAATAATTATGCAATCATTGTTGCCAATAACCTTGAAGAAAAATAGGATTGTTTATGGTAGTGCTACTAAAGGCGGATGGCTGATTTTCTGAACTTCCAGGACTCTAAACTGCAGCAATTTAATTTAATTAAAATGAAGACCAGGCAGAATGCATTATTATACATTGATAATATATGCAGACACAGGCGGACATAGGGAATTATTTTGACAAAAATTCACATAATAAATGCAGATCAGAGGCCCTGAACAAGCTAGTTTGTCAAATTTAATATGCCATCTCTAGAATTTTAACAGCACTATGAACTTAGCAGTAGTGATTTTTTTATATTGTTGTGTAAGCCATAGAGTTGGGAAAGAAACGAAATAAAATACAATGATTTCTAGACAGTATACTTCCTTTAGAACCAGGGAATGAAGCACTAAGGCCAAACCCTTTCAAATGCTCATGGGCAGTTTTCAGCAGGGCAGACTTTTCTATGAACTGGACCAGAAAATCTTTACCCAAGATGAACTAGTGATTGTGGCTTTTGTAGTGAATATTAGGGTGAGTTTTACTCTCCTTCCACTTGATCAATAGTGTGCTTGGATTAATCAATCTTATTAGTTTTTTTTTTTAGTAATACTTTTTTTTTTTTTTTTTAGTAAGGAGTCCCCTATTGATAACTCCTTTTCACTCTTTTATTATCCCAGTTGCCAAGGTCTGCTTCATGGCAGTAAATGATGGGCTAGTGTAGGATGTTAAACACTCCCCTTTCCATCATGGTTGTCTTTCAACACTTTATTCTTCTTTTGTGACATTCTGGTCCTTAGATACAATACCAGTTCCCCAAAGTTGAACTACATGGGAAGCAAGATTTTCACATTTCAAACTAAGTGACATTTCAACTTAGATATTCTCCGCCACTTCAAATTCAGCTTATTTAAATTTGGACTCCCCTTAGTCCGTCTTCCTGAAATAGCTGGGCCAGAGATTGACAGTTAATTGGTATGAGAAGGAACAAGAGTTAAATCCTTCTTGGCCAAAGCCTTAATCAAAATCTTTGCTGTAACTAGAATATTATGAATGATGGTTAAGGCTTATTTCAGTTTCCCATTGCTACTGCAAAAACCGTCACACACTGAAAGTATCCAAAGAAAATAAATTTGTTCTCTTACAGTTGAAGTAGTCATGAGTCTTGAATGGATTTCAATGAAGGAAATCCAAGGTGTTAGCAGAACTAAGCTAACATCCACTGATTTAAAGGGTAGATTCCATATTTGTCATTCCCAGCTTTCAGTAGCCACTCATATTTCTTGTTTTGTGGTTCTCATGCTTCTTCAAGACCAGCACTACACATCTGTCTCTCTGTGTCATTGTCACAGTTATATTTTCCTATGACTCTGATCTCTCCATCTGAATCCCTCTTTCATTTTCAAGGCCTTTCTGATAATGTAGGCCTAGACAAAGTAGGACAATCTTTAATCACACATTCAAATCTAATCATCAAATTAAAATTTGTTTTTAAACTTAATTCTCTTTTAGCCTGCAACATAGCATATGCGGATGTAACAGGTGAATATTTTATAGGATGTTAGGTATTTTTGTGTTGCCAAATATCTATATTAAGATTTCTGAATTTAAAAACAATCTGAGCAGCAGCATATACTACACTGCTGTTACTACCTGATTAAAAACCTTGTCTATTTCTACACATATTGGTATACTAATTCTAAAATATTGCCACGTTCACAATTAAATTTTTGTTCAGAGCATATAATAGTTGTGAACATTTCACCCCAGTGATTACATGTTCAATGCCTATGTCTCCATACATTTATTACTTGAAAGTTTCTTTGTTCTTCTTTAGGGATTCACCAGGTTTCTTTAGAGTAGTTGATTCTCCAACTTCATTATACCACTTCTTTAGATGCTTAACCGTTATCAGAAAATTATGTTAGTCTCTATGATGGGAGGAGAATTAATCCCCCCCTTAATGGTTATCCAATGCAGAGTGATTGGTCCTGAAACCATATACATGCAAACAGAAATTGACTCATCAATTTGTATTTATTTGCACATATATACACATGTATGCATGTGTATTTATTGTTTGCACAGCAGTAATTAAAGAAAATGAGGTCATGAACGTGAGAGCTGTGGGCAGGGGAGGGATTTGAGAGAAGGTAGCTGGGAGAGACTAGAGGGAGGAAAGAGAGGAAGAAAAGTGATCTAATATATTTTAATTAAAACAGATTAAATTTATTGTAAGGAAAAGAAAACACACATAACAGGCTAGTATATGTCATGAATCTAGTTATGCTATACATATATGTTAACATGTGTTATAGATTATATCTATAAATATAATACAAACTAGGTTTTTCTTTCAATAAAGAAACATGGTTTTTGTTACCTATTTACTAACCTTAAATACTTTTAAAATGTGTTAAAATGTGGTTAACACTAAAAATAAACGATCACGTGTTTCCTTTTTTAAGCCAAACTATAGACAGAGATAAAGGATATGTAGTAAGTAATGTTTCTTTAGCCACCAGTCTTTTAAATCATGGCTAACTGGGGCATTCCTTACAAGGCAAATAATCTATATTTCAGTTTAGGTATTATTTGTGCAATTATTTTGGCCTTTTATTTGAGACCTTTGCAATTTTTTCTCTACTCTAAAATTTACCCTTAAATGTATAAATAAACTTTGTTTTGCATTACACTTCAGATATTTCTAAGGATTTCATTATGTTTTACTTTAATTATTATCACTAGCATTGCAAGAAAACCAATAACTTTTTTAAACATTCTTTTTCTTTTAATTTTTTTGAGATTATATTTACACCATTTCTCCCTTCCTTTTCCTCCTTCCAAAGCCTTCCATATGGCATTTTAATTACTGTTATTTTATAGTCATAATGATATACATGGGTGAACATTTAAAAGAAGTCAATATCAGAGTCCACATATTAATTTTTGCTTATGTATGTGGTTTGCATGCTTCTATAATTATAGATAAATGTATTAGTGATTCCCTCATTGGGGATGGTTAACCAGAACAAAGAGGGATAGTTTAGAATATTCAGTTATAGAGATAAGTATGAGGAAGAGATGCAATTCATGTATAAAATGAAGATGATAAAATGGTACAGTCAGAGGTTAGCGTAATACTTCTGTCAATGAAATGTTTACTATGTACATGTGAGGACCTGAGTTCAGTACTCTAACCTCACATAAAAAGCCTGGTGCTGTGTATTAGTTAGGGTTTTACTGCTGTGAACAGATACCTTGTCCAAGGCAAGTCTTATCAAGGACATTTAATTGGGGCCAGCTTACAGGTTTAGAGGTTCAGTCCATCATCATCAAGGTAGGAGCATGGCAGCATCCAGGCATGCATGGTGCAGGAGTTGCTGACAGTTCTACATCTTCATCTGAAGGTTGCTAGTGGAAGACTGACTTCCAGGCAGCTAGGATGAGAGTCTTACACCCATGCACACCTACCATGATACACCTACCATGAGTGATACACCTACCATGCCTTCTAATCGTTCTACTTCCTAGGCCAAGCATATACAAACCACCACATGCTGTATTCCTGGGGCTTCCTGGGCAGCCAGAGTAGTCATATCAATGAGTCCTAAGTTGTATGACAAATACTAACCCAAAGGAAAAAATAGTCAGGAAATGATTAAACCCTGGCCTCCATATGCCTTTGTACACACACATGCCAGCACAAACATACACAACAAACAAGCTGTGCAGTCACTGAGGGAAATAGCTTGGGATTTCTCAGTAATTTAAATATGGTATTAGCATGATGCCCAGAAATATAGGTATATATGCAAAATAATTAAAATCAAGTATTGAAATAAAGACATGTATATAAATATTTATAGAAATACTACTCAAAACAGACAGAAAACAAAAACAGTGCTAATGTCATTGTGTTGATAAAGGGGCAAACTTATTGTGTGTGTGTGTATATATATATATATATATATATATATATATATATATATATATATTACATACATATTACATATATATATATATGTAATAGAATATTGTTCAGTCACAAAGGGTAAGTACAACTCTATGTGATTACATAAATAAACACTTGTAATGCTATGTCAAGTGAAAGAAGCCAAACTCAAAAAGGTCATTTACTGTATGGAGCCATTGGTTTGAAATGTACAAATTAAGGAAATATAGGAAGATAGAAGGGAGATTAGTGGATTTCAGGAGCAGAGAAGAGAAAGGTGTGAAGAGTAATCTGGAATAGATATTGGGGATGGTTGCATAACATTTTGAATTGTGCTAATTGCTTACTATAATTGTAGGGTTTTTTTTTTAAAAAAACTTTTTTTTATTGTTTTTTGTGAATCATGCACCCCAATCTCACTCATCTCTCTATTGCCTTGTACCTGCCTTCCTACCCTTGCAACCTCTCCCTCAACAAAGAAAAACATCTGATTGTGGAAGCTGTAGTGTTTCACATTGTGTCCCACACTGTACTCTTTTGTCCACACTTCTTTGCTTGCAAATGTTCACTGCAATGACTTGTTGGTCTGGTATGAAGCCTCTGGCTTCTGCTACACTATCAATACTGGATCCTCACTGGACTGGAAGTCCTCTTGGATTCTGTAGTTTTGTGTGTGTGTGTGTGTGTGTGTGTGTGTGTGGGAATGGCTCCTTCATGCACTTTAGCAGTTCATCGTTGGGATAGATTTGGCGTAAGTCAATTCAAATCCCTGGATCTGGACGTGAGATGTCTCTGAGCTGGTCAGCCCAGCAGTTCTCCAGCTCTCACACCATCAGGGCAGGCTCACCAGTAATGCCTACAACCAAAGTCAGCTCTACGGTCCTGCTCAGGCGAGGTGCAGGGCCCACTCTCCCAAGTGTTGCAGCTGGTAAGGTACATGGCTAGTTTTCCCACTCATGAACCTGGGACCAGCTCTCCCACCTGCCATAGGTGGGGAGGAATGAGGGAGGGGAAGAGGGTATCACACTGCTCCACCTCCCAGCAGGTGAGAGGCAGATCTGGTTTTCCATTCATGCCCTCAGGGCCAGCTCACCTGCAAGCCTCACATTCAGGCTACTGTGTGGCCCAGGCAAGGTGCAGGGACAGCTCTCCTAGGCATACACCCTTGAAGCCAGCTCACCTGCACAGGTTTTAAATCATATTTGATAGCTTCTTTATTGGTTACAAAACCTAGGCCCATATCCAAAATTAGGAATGTGTTTAGATGCCTCTTTTAAAAGAACATTTTATTCTTTTCTAACTGGAGTTTAAAAAAATAAAAGCAATGCAATTTTAAAACACTGTTTTGAAAACTTAAAAGTGTAGCAATACACTGTTTCCTTTATCTATGAAATGGTGTGAATCTAATTCAAAACTGGTAAGGTCACAACAAACTGAATCAAGCAGATGCACAGAGCCTGCACTACTTGATGCTAACGTTACCTAATGGTTAGTTTGCACTTAAGATGTAAGAGGAAACAGGAATCATCAGAGTAGAGGCCCAGTTTTAATCTCAATGTGTGCGAATTTTAAAAGGTAACTGTCAGTTCAGTAGGGAGAGTCCAGAAGAAAGTAACTAGAATGGGGACAATTCAAACTCTCAAGAAGGTTTTGACTTTAAGGGTTTCACTAGAGTGTGTGACCTTAATTCATTCTTTGTTACTCTTACTTTTAGTGAACACTACACAGTTTCAAACTTTAGACAAGTGTGTGAACAGGATGCAGCTACCACATGAAGCTTTAATTCAAAGTTTAGGTAAAGAAAAAAAAGGCACAATGAACGTCGACTGAATTTTATGTGCACAGGAGTTGAAAAATCTGGGCCACTTTAAAGAGAAATTGATTCTAAAATTTACAAAACCTATAAATAATCAGAGGCCAAACCACTTTATTAAAACAGATTCTCTAGCAAGTAAAAATCTTGCAGTTTAAATATATGCTTGTATCCATTTTAGATACAAGACAAAACTCACTCTATATTAAAGTGGCTCCACTTGGCATATGTATATATTTGCTATGTGTGCTTTATCAGTTAAAACACCCCAGCTGATTCACACAGCTCTGATGGCACCTGTCTCCTCTTCATCACAATAAATACCAGACATAGAAATCCCTTGCACACTTATCCTTCAGGGGCAGCTCCACTGTGCTGGCCAGGTGAGGTGCAGGGCCTGCTCTCCCAAGTGCTGTAGCAGTTGAGGAACAGGAACATCTCTCCTGCTCTCAGGACCCTATTGGGGCCAGCTCTCTCACTCACTGCCAGTGGTGAGGTAAAAGGGAGGGGAATGGTTCTCCCCCTTGCTGATGCCATCGCACAACAAGAGGCAGGGCCAGCTCTCCCACTACCAGCTCCCCCCCCCCCCCCCGTTCAGCTCCCCCTCAGCCCCCACATCCAGGGTCAGTTCTACTGTCTACTTCCTTATAATCTAGGCAGTGTTCTTCTAGTTTCTCAGTTGATCTCCTTCCTGGGAACCCATCTGGGCCTGCTTGGTGCTGGACTGGTGGTCTCATGTTTTTAGGGAATGTAAGGCTGCTAATCATTCATAAATTCATAGAGAAGAACACTGAGTATAGACATAGCCTCTCCCTTCTTTGCCACCCAGTGACATACATCTGATATGGTAGCCACACCTGCAAAGCCTCTAGGGGCAGGAAAATATGAGTATCCATTCAAATTTGGGCTCAAACCCATGACCCTGAGATTGAGCCTCATGCCCTACTGATTGAGCTATCTGAGCACTCCCTGTATGTAAGGTTTTATGGTATGTAAATTACATCTCAAAAAGCTGTTATATTTTTAAAACCAGGTTTAACTTCATGCACATAAATCTTATGATGAAATAATAGAAATTATAGTAGTTAGTTCTTCATGTTGATAAATTTTTTACATGTAACAGCTCAAGAAAATAATAACCAATTGTAACACCAACAACTAGACTAATCTTTAAATCCAGCAGAGGTCCAAGGAGGTGCTTTAAAATTTTGAAGATAAAGAGGTAAAGAGACGTATAAGAAATTTTAGTTTATTCTACCCAGTATATCAAGAGCTATAGGCTAGAATCTGGGGTCAGAGATTATTGGGCTTTGAGTATATATCAGTTAGGGTCACAGAAAGATTCAGAAAATAGTTACTGCAAAGAATTTGAATGAAAGTATGGGGGAAAGCTAACTATCAGATGGCAGCATTGGGCAGTACTGAGCAGCACTGGGAGGCCTCATCTCATAGGAGCAAGGGAGAAAATGATGACCCAGAGATCAGAGAGACAGATGGCTACCCACCATAGGACGCTGAAAGGCAGCCTGGTTTCTGGTTGAGCTAGGTTTAAAACCCCAGTGACCCTAAAGAAAACCCTACAAGGAAAGGTAGCACACTCCTGGACACCAGGTTCCTAACATGAGGCCTCAGCTCACAGTTATCATTCTGTGGCCATCAATCACATAAAGGCAATGCCCCAAGCCCCTCCACAGGTAGAAAAGGTGACCACAGGTCACATAGCCTCAAGACAGAACTCCAATTTAATGAGGTACCTATAGGCCTGGAGGCTTAGCCAATAAACTCCCCTTCCCAGATACTTCTCCCTGCAAATTGTATTACACCCCAGGCCCGTCCTGAGAAAGCAGAGTATGGTTTTACTCATCACAACTCTCTACCGTGACAATAAATGCCTTAAAACCATGGACTGCCTCTTTTCATTGGGATCCACCATGGGGAGCAATGGAGCAGGTCTTTGTCTAAAGAGCTGGCCACTAATCTCCTGCAGGAGGCCTCTCAGCTCTCCTAGCCATGGCCTTCACTAAGTCAAGCTGCCCACTGGATAAGCCAAAGACTTTCTAGTCCTCACAGGACCCAGCTGGAGCTTTCCCCTTTCTCTTTGGTTGTGGGCTAGATCCAGCCTGCTCAGCTCTTCCGCTGCGCAGGCCTGCAGGCCCGTGGAGCTGGCTCAGGCAGTCCCCAGGGACCTCAGACTGTGCTTCCCAACCCCTGGAGCAGGGTCCCACTGCTTCCCATAGCCTGCTGCCCAACCGGAACTGGCATGGCATATGACCAGTCAAAACTCCGGAGCCCTGGGGCAGATGAGGACCACCTTTTAAACCCACAACCCTCCAGCAAGATAATCTCAACCTAGAGAAGGAGTCTCTATAACTTTCGTATAACTGCTATACTCAAGAGAGACCAAGTGTTGGCTGGCCTTAGTGTAAATTGGCCTCCTGTCAAGTTCCGAGTTACAGAGCGTTTTCTATACTACCTATTGACTAGATGATATAATATGATATTCTTTCAATAGGAATTTGAATACAAGATAAAGTAAACCAGCAGCCTGGGAGATGAAGACCCAAGAGAAAGGGAAAGTAGTTAGTATTGAAGTTTAAGGCAAGCTCACTAATAAGTACCATCCAGTCCCTATTGGGGGAAGCAGTGAAATCTTGGTCAGGAAGGGACCAAGGTCATCTCAACCTGCCCAGACACCAGAAAAAAAAGATACCAGCGTTTTCATTTTTCTCTGAAATAGGAGAGGAATTTGATACACTATAGTCTAAGAAATATTGCTTAGTGATATGGAGTCATAGCATGGTAAACACTTCCAACGAAGGATGTGAAAACAGCTCCTCCACAGAGATTCAGCTTCTAATCTGTCTTTAGGTTTCTGGACAATATGGTAATACTCTGTCTCAAGATTATAGAATATCAAAAGGATAGGAAATCTGGATGATGTTATTATATTTAACATACTAAAGTAATAAGTTAATGGATTTTAATCATCCTAGACATAAGTGATAGCAAGTAGAGATGTCTATAAGGTAGAATTTGTAGTTTTTAAGTAAAAATGACAGTCTAACTGTCAAATTAAAAAAATAAGTTCTTCAGAACACCACACCAAAGTCTAAAGTTAGAAAGTAATAGTCAGCTATAGAGACAGTTACAAGCTAGATATTGTATGATTCCATTGGCATTCTACTGTCATGAAACTAAAATATATTTAATCAAAAATGTATCAAAGGAGAATTCTAATCAGGTCCAAACTATGTGTTTACTTTAAGAAGAAAATCTTATATTCCTTAACTGGAAGAAAGATCAATAAATATTACAAATTCAAATTGATACATATCTAATATTTTCTGTTTTGTAAGCATAATACTGCTATTTAAATAGAATATAAACAGAAATATTTCAACATACCCAAAGCTTCTGCCAGGCCCCAAACCTTCTGTCCATAGATGTCAGTCTTGTTCCAAGCAAATGTATAGACCAGATTAATTGCAGCAGGAAACCACTTCTGTGTGAGTCGCCCTTCCACAGAGACTGTGAGGTGTACTTTAATCATGCCCACAGGAATTGTTGAGTGTGTCAAAAGGATCCGAAGCAAAGTTTTATACCCAGGTGTTCTACTGCTCAGGTAACTCAGCCTCACAAAGCTGGATGGAATGGGGATTTCCTCCTGTACAACCTGAAATTGAAACACACACATGCACACACACACACACACACACACACACACACACACACAAAATTAGCCCTCCAGGGGTCACAGGTAGAGTACCTTAGCACATGCTTTGTTGTCTGAGAAACAGACTAAAGGAAAGTGAATACTGGGATCTACTGCTGTATGTCAAGCCACATGTTCCCAGATTTTTATGAATCTGGGCAACCAAAAGTTTTGAATTTTCTATTAAAATCTGAATGAGAACAAGAAATACAGCCAACACTACAGATTGCTCTCAACTTGTGCTGCCAGAAATGACTGTAAAGAACAATTTTCTTCTTTCAACAGTGTTCTAAAAATTGCTTAGCAAGAGTTGGGAAAGGTAACACTGCCGAATGTCAAGCAATATAGCGCTCTAGGCTCTCTTAAGGGGTCTTTCCTCTTTAGAAACACATCCACCAAACCCTTGCTTGGCGCTATGTCACACATCTCAATTCCAGTGTTTGTTTAGGCTGAGATTTCTAAGAGGAAGAAACACAGAAGAAGGTATTGATATTTACAAGCAGAAAGCAGAGAGTGGTACTTAATGACAAAGATTTTGGAGTTAATCTTTACTGAAGTCAGCAAGTTTGTTTACTTTGGAGCTTGGAATGATCTGGAGGTCAACATTTTAATCACAATTTTCTCACATTTTTCTTTATGACTAGATGCACAATTGGCTGGGTATAACTTTCTCCAATTTGGCTCCAATGACCAAAATGAAAATAATTCCCACTAATTCCTCTGCAAATCTTGTAGTAAACATTGGTTTCAGAGTTAAAATGCCATTTGGCTTTGTTAATTAATTGGCATTACTTATTTGTTTATTACTACAGATGGAGCTAAATGTCAAAAACTGGTAACTAAAACTGATCTTGTATTCCATGATTTTTATTTTTCAAAATAAAATAGCTGAAGAGGCCATTTTATTCAGGATATTTAACATGACATGGAGTATGTAAATATTTTCATTTCCTGTTTTATTCCTACTCTTTTTTTTTCAACTTCTTTATACTTACACCCAAAGTGGTCCAAAGAGCTGATATTTAAATGCAAAGCAACACATAATTTTCTAGATTTGGGGTATTTTTGCCACTTCCAAGGACCTGATCTCTTCTGTATACCCTTTAAAAAAAACATTTATTTTTAATGGTATGTGTCTGTGCTTGACTGTGTATGACTATGTGCACAGGAGTGTAGGTGCCCGTGGAGGCCAGAAGAGGGTATCTGATTCTATGAAGCTAGCGTTAAATGCAGTTGTAAGCTACAAAATATGGGTATTCTGAATCAAATTGGGATCCTCAGAAAGAATAGAAAGTGTAGTTAACTTCTGAGTCCCTCCAGCCCCTTATCCATATTCTTTGTTTAGTATTTTCTCCTCTATAGTATATGTTTTATATTAAAATTGTTCACTGGCTACTTTTTCAGATCCTAACTCTAGTCAGTGATAATACAGTGGTTACCTTAGTATTTCATTTCTACAAGGAAATATTTCTAAGTTTCAAAACCTTTGTGTTAAACCAAAGACTTATACTTTCTAATGATATCTATAGAAGAATTAATGCACCAGTTTTATATATATATATATATATATATATATATATATATATATATATATATATATGTATATATATATATATATGCATTCATTATTTTACAGCTATTTTCTTATTTCCTAAGGAAAAGTGTTGGAGTAGCCAAGACAGTTGACAATATGGATGGGGTTATTTGGTGTAAATTGTTCCTCAGTGGGAGTACCAAGAGCTTTGGGGGCTGTTGTGATAGCAGTAAAGCCAATTGAATCTTGGAATGTTCATTAAGCTTTTTGATTTTTAGATCTGTAAGCCATTTATGTGACATCTACTTTTAAATATCATTAAAAATTTTCTTTAATGTTGTCTATGGATGGTAGTATGGCTGCCAGAGTCATTTAATAATGAATATTTAGTAAAGAATAATTCTTGGGAATGCTAAACTATCTATAAAACTCAAATACTAAAAAACCAACATTGTGGAAAGCGCCCCGTTTCCAGGCTTGAAAACTACCTTACTAAATACAGCTAAACAAGAAGAACTTTCATGACTTCTAAGAACAATGACAGTAAATATGACCTATATAACAGAAGAAAAATAGATTTTAAGCAGCGTCAATTTCAGAATAGAAACAGTCCAAGCTGATTGATTATAGTGTAATCACCATTAAGCCAGCTCACCACGATTTTTTAGGGCACCATTTTAATTTGGTCAAAATTGAACATTTCTCTTGAGAGCTAGTTAACCTTGCTATTTCATGGCCACAGATAGTGCCCTTATATCTTTTTTAGTCAGTAATGTGCTAGAAAGATTTCATTCAAAATGCTTCTTTGGAGAAACAAAGGGAACCATATTATAAGGGCCACAGAAATGATAGAAAAAGAGTTAACCATAATACACTGTCAAACATCTTAATGACTATAACTATATACATGCAAAGCCCAATATACCCACCTGCAGCTCAGGAACAATTGTTCCCCTTTCTGGACAGGATCCTCCAAATGATGTGAGTGGTGAAGGAAGTACAATAGGATTTGGGCTGATGAAGTTGGAAATATCACAGGATGGTGGGTCTGCCACAGTTCTCTGCATGATCACTTTCTCCACCACAATAAACTGATTCCAGGGCAACCAGAGTGTTCTCTTTTCAGACAGGAAAGGTGATCGGTCAAAGATTAAGACTACAGAGATACCACCAATGGCTACAAGGTCAAAGCTAAAAAGGAAAAAAATAACAGAAGGAAGAGGAAGAGGAAGAGAAGACAGAGGAAGGGGTGAGAGAGGGAGAAGAGAATCACCCTGAATGATATGAATAGTCCAAATGAAATTTAATATTTGAAATAAAATAGGCTAATTATAAAATACTTTTTTTAAATTGTGGGAAATTGCATCCATTTTTTGTTTTCTGCTTTATAAATCTCCACTCTCTTGGTATTCAATTCATGGACAATTTCTTTTTTATAATTCAGTAGACTTTTGATATGAAATTTTGTAACAGTGTTTGATATTCGTCAGAATAGAAATATCAATTCTAATATTGTTTTAAACAAAATTATTTTGTGCATATTATTGTAAAACCAAATTTGACATTTACTGCTTCTCCTTGTTTGGCCAGTTAATATTTTGTAGTATTTTAAATATGCACATTTATCCTGAAAAATTCTATAAGTAGCTATATATAGAATATATTTACATATATGCACACATATATTTTCTGTCTAACTATCTACCTACCTATCATCTATAAATATATCTATTGATCTATCTTTATCTCTCTCTATATATATTAAAATAGTCAATGGTTAAATGTCTTATTCAGGGCCACAAATACAGTGTCAGAAATCCGTCAGTATCTCTGAGACACACACATATAAATATGAATGGGGATATATACTATATATACATATATATGTATACAAACACACACATATATATACACACATATATATGAATATTCATATATATGAATAAGGATAGATATTGCTCTCTGAATATCTACACATTGTGTATACATGTTCTAGTTTTTCTATCTTCTTAGAAAATATTGACTTACTTGCTTCTCTTCTTTCCACCTGATTATACATAGTAAATATTGCTGGGCCTACTCCTTGACATGAAAGTGGAAGGTAGATCTATGCCTTAAATTCATGGCAACCATTGCAATGCCAAACACAGTACTCTCTGAGTGATTTATTCTTTGAAATTTTTCCTATCACAAATCCCCTTCATTTACATAGATCATTAAGGCCCAGGGACTAAACTACCAACCAAAGAGTCCACATGGAGGGACCCATGGCTTCAGCTGCATATGTAGCAGAGGATGGTTTTGTTGGACATCAGTGGGAGGAGGGGCCCTTGGTCCTGAGAAGGCTCGATGCCCCAGTGTAGGGGAATGCCAGGATAGGGAAGTGGGAGTGGGTGGGTTTGTGCGTTGGGGGAGGGGGGTGGCATAGGGGATTTTTTCAGAGGGGAATGAGGAAAGGGGATATTTGACATGTAAATAAAGAAAATATCTATTAGAATATAATAAAAAAGAATATGTTTTTATGTTATATGGTGGCAAGTACAAAAGCTTCAAGAGGGGTTATTTGTTTATAGATTTTAGTCAGTCTGTAAGATGTTAAACCAGTCCTGTTCATAGATGGAAATTATTGAAAACTCTACAATGCCTTATGATATTCATCAATTGGAGTGAATTAGAAGGCATTTTCCTTTTCTTCTTCTAATCCTGAAGAAAAAGTTCCTGAAAACCTAATGTTTTCCAGGCATCTTTTAAGAATATCAGCATTTCATCTATTTTGCTTGCTGTTAGCTGAAATACTTAAATAAATTTTCTTTCAACCCTGTACTGACTGAGTGACTTGTGTAAACTGACGGTGATAAACAATAGAAGAAAAGAGCAAGATTGTATGACTTCAAGCCTTGCACTCCGGCCTTATCAGCTGTGTTAATCTTAGTTTGGTAGAGTTTGCCCTCTGCCAAAAGGGGAAGATAGAAATAATGGTGACCCCATATGGTAGTTGTGAAGGTGAAGATAACATTAATGAAAACATTTTTGGAAAATTAGTAAACACTCTCCACTCACTGAAATTTTCACAATATCTCTATAAAATCCTTCACCTACCGGCCTTTGCTCACCACTATCCTACTCTAACATTTTACAGATTTCAGTACTGCACACAGAAGTGAGATCATTTAAGGACTTTCCCCATATATACAAGTATGAGAGATAAAATATACATTAATTAGCTTGACTTAGCCATTTTACAATGCATGCATATTTGTTTTTCTAATTAGATATATATTTTTATTCAATATATTCTTTTTTGTTTTTTGGGGTTTTTTGTTTTTTTGTTTTTTATTCTATATATTCTTTATTTACATAATTCTAGCCCCAGGAGATCTGATGACCTCTTTCAGCCTCTGCAGATATTCATACACACATACATCTATACATATATACATATAAAAATGCTAAATGTTTAGAAATTAGGTAAAATTTCAGACAGGAATAAGTTCAAGGTTTCTGTTGTATAAAAAATTAACTATTATTAATTGTACTTTTGAAATTGCCAAAAAAATATTTTAAATGCTCAAAAAAAAGTTCCTGTTGAGTAATCTAGTATTATGCCACTATGCCTGCCTTTGTAGGTGACTTGACCTTTGTCTCTTTAAGTAACATTTCTTGTGCACTTAATTATTTTAGAAGAATAATGTAATCTGGAGATGTTTTTTAATTATTAAAGTATCTTTATTCTTTTTTTTTTAAAAAAAAGAAAACATTTTTGGCATACAGGCAACTCTAATACATGTTTGTGTCTTCTTTAGACATGACTTTTATCTTCCCCTCTTACTGCCTTTTTCTAACTGTGAATCTAACCTTTGACTTCACAGAGGAATCAGCCTCATGCCACCATGCTTTCTTTTGTTTGATACTGTTTTTGTCTCCTACCCTGTATCTTCTCTGTGTGTCTAGAAAAGTGTTTGTCAATTAGCAAGTTGTTAACACGGATACAAGTAATGCCTAGTTTACAAATGCCTAGTTTGACATCTGGCATGAGCTTGCAGAGGTAAGCTAACCCAAGGCAATGTATACTGAAGGTAGGAATTGCAAGTACTGCAGCACATTCATGGGTCTGATGCATGGAGACAGAGCACCCTTCACAGCATCTTTCGTTCCACACTGTATCTACTAGTTAATATCAGCCTTTCTATAATCTTTATTTTGGGTTATATTTTCATGCAGTATTATACTTTTGAAGGTACTTGGTCTGAGCAACAAGCAGAAACAGAAAAGAAAGACCTCATCATAGGCACTTTATGTCTGAGAAATGCTAGTAGGATAGTTTGGGTGGCATTTAGGGCATGTATTTTGCATGTATATACTCTTTATAGATACTGCAAAGAATGTCATTGCTAGAGACTCCCAATTTACATAAACCCATTTTCACAGAAAGCTCCTCAGAGGAGAGTCTTGGCATTTAAAATACAAAGTGCAAAAATTGCAACAAAATTATTCTTTTAAATATTTTCTTTAATTTGGAAATAGAAGCATTTAGACAGTAAATTTATTTTAGGTTCTTTTATAAAAATAAAATGAAGCATTGACCTAAACTAAGGCCTCATTATACCTTCACAATAGGTCATAAAAAGTCAAAGAAATAATTATTTTCTCAGTTAATACATATGGTTCAAGATACTGGCAAGGCACAAAATTATTGGTGAGTGAACTTCCAAAATTCTGTCATTCAATCCGACTTAGAGAAAGGTCCACTTTAATCAACAGAGTTCTAATTATGGAATATTTGACAGGAATTATTGTTTTCCTAACATCTTTGTGAAGCTTATTCTAATAATAAGATGACTGGTTGGTAATATAATTTACATACAAATAATTTTCTAAACTCTGTAAAACCAGTTTCTTGTCTTAAGTAGGTTAAAAACCTCCTCTCTATAGTCTTTAATTTTACACACATTTTCTTGACAGGCTGTTGAGAAAATAAATTTATCGCAGCTCAAGTTGAACAATTAGCATTTCTGAAGTGGGTAGGGCTAATAAGGTTTGATTGTAGGTTCTTGAAATAAGATAGTCTCTCATACTGTGATAAAGCTCTGTGCCAACAGGTCTTTTTTTGTGAGTGCTGGAGTGGTTTGTTATGAGTAGGACACTTTAAGGGTAGCCACCTGGAGACTAGGGCACCCCAAGGCTATTATTATAGTGTTCCTGAGAGTCATAAATAGCTACCTTCAAGATGGACGCATGGGTCTATTGACTCAATGATTCAGAACAAGTGTCTATCTAAATGACAGCAAGAAAAATGTTTTGAGGAACAAATCCTTGTCTAGAGTAGAAAGGCTTATCTCTGAGGTCATACTTCCCAGGTCTTAGAGAACTCTGAGAAAGCATTGTCCGGTTACTGATACTTAGTATTAACTTAGTATAGATACATGGGCTGGCCATGATTGTTAATCAGTAGCAATCACTAAGGAACTAGGTAACTTAGGAGGGGACTTTGTTTTTGTGATGCTGGGAATCAAACCCAGGCACTGTACATGCCAGTGCACCATTCTATCCCTGAGCTCCATTTCAAAGAGCAAGAATACAACATTTTAGTTAATGTGATTGAATTTTGAACTTTTAGAGGAAACCTTTTTACATGGTCATTTCCCAAATATCTGAAATGTTTTTATACTTATTGGGGAAGAACCGCCTATGTTATTCTGTATTTTATCATTTATTTTTGGCATAATCTAACTGACCTTTTGGGTTAGATTTATAAATAGAATTAGATGACCACATGTCCAGTATTTTAAGATGGCTTGAGAATGATAGTGTAATGGTAGAAATTTGGTTTAACATAATTTGGAAATAGAGGAAATAAATGTTACTATTTCCTTTTCTATACAACAAAAGGGAAGACAGGCTTATTATCTTTGTCATGTTGTGTGAGTCCTAGTTTTACCTATGGCTAAAGGTCAGTACTTTCCTCCCTTAATGATCAGAAACAACAGACATACCTTCCATCTTGTCGGCTGATGGTAAAGCCATAGTCGCTGTGATGCAAGAAACTGACATTGACTCCCACAAGAGGGGTTCCATCTACAGCTACCACTTGGCCTCGAATCACACAAGCACGTCTGCAACAAAAGGGCAAAGATAATCAGAACAGTACCATAAAATTATGCTCTAGTGTCAAGTAGTAGAAACTCTGGAAAACATTCAAGCCTAATGAAAAAAGAATAATTAAAGCAACTAGAAAGAAGCACTAATAATGTTTTGGGGATGGTATATGCTTTTTATCTATCAACAACGGGATAATACTAGGCATCATGCACAATTCTAACATTTTAAAGTTAATATTATGCTATCAATTTTATCTGAGGCATTGAGAATATGTACTTTTGTTACTACATCATTTATTCTTAAGGCAATATTCCATGACTTGTTTAATCTGACTTTTATTGGAAGACATGCTGTTTCTTCTTTTCTTTTTCTTTTACTGAACTTCTTTCCTTCTTCAATTATATGTATTGTTTGTCAAAATTAAAATGAATTACATTAATTAATATAAAAATACCTTCAATGCATGCCTAAAGTTCCTGTTGAGCACCTACATTCTTCTTTGTTTTGCCCGTTTAACCAGTTAACTGCAATATCTTTTCTGTGTATATTTTCTATTCATCTACTCATATAAGAATGACTATATTAAAGTTCTTGATATGCACTGCCAAACTATTTTGTATAGAAAATAGAACCAAGCAAGCAAATTTAGTTGGGTGTTTGTATATGTGCTATGCTTGCATGTAGAAATCCAAGTATAATCTTGGGGATTGGTCTTTTTCTTCTACCTTGTTTGAGACAGTGTTTCCTGTTGGTGGATGATGTATATATCAGACTAGCTGGCCTGCTAGATTCTGTAGATTTTTTTTTAATCTCTGCCTGCCCTTCTGTTATAGGGGCACTGAAATTATAGACATGTGCTATTTTGTCTAGTTTTATATGGATTCTGTGGTTCTGAACTCAGCTTGCATGTTAAATGTTTTATCTACTGAGCAAAGACCCTATCTCCTAATTGGATGAATTTAAAATCTACAATGAAGATATAGTTTTCAATAACTATGTTTTCCTTCTTTAATTTAAATAAAACATATATGGACATTTCTCTTTTAAACAAATAAACTTCATCTTTGCTAAAATGTTATCTTATTCTAGTTCTTAAACAGGACTGTTGTTTAATGGCACAGTCCAAGAAAGTGACCATTGCTTTCAGCTCTAAATTGTCAGACAAATTGTAACCTATTTTAGGAGTATGTAACATGACAAGAGGGCCATGGAATAGATTCAAAGCAAGGATTTTCCACTTGTTTATCTTACATTTGAACTGTAGGTAGTGGAGAGTTTTCCTTAGACTAGAGTCTCAGCTTTGGCAGTTCTGAGTTCTCATTTATGAATTTTGTTGCTCAAACAAGGCAATGCTAAGGACAAATAGGCTAAGGCCTTGAATATTATTCTTTTTTAAAGTTACATAAGGTTCAGAGTATTCTGGAAAGATAAATCTTCAATTCAGGTGGGTCATGTTTTTTTGTACCAACATAGATTTCCTGATTAACCCTAATAATTTTATCCTGGGATTTTATATTTTTCAACCTAATCATCATTCAAGGCACATATCTGAAGGCTAATAGTAACAGAACCAATCTACACGATCAATGCATCTCCAAATAAACTGCAGACATGTAGCAACCCAAGCCTGTTTTAGACAATAAACCTCATTACTAAATCCTACTGCAGTTTGAGAAACTGGTTTTGTATATGCCACAGTTTTTGTACCCATTCCTCTGTTGAGGGACATCTGGATTCTTTCTAGCTTCTGGCTATTGTAAATGACACAGCTATGAACATACTGGAACATGTGTCCTTATTACATGTAGGAGCACCTTCTGGGTATATGCCCAGAAGTGGTATAGCTGGGTCCACAGGTAGTACTATGTCTAATTTTCTGAGGAATCGCCAAACTGATTTCCAGAGTGGTTTTACCAGCTTGCAATCCCACCAACAGTAGAGAAGTGTTCCTCTTTCCCCACATCCTCTCCAGCATCTGCTGTACCAAGTTTTTCATCTTAGCCATTCTGACTGGTATAAGGTGGAATCTCAGTGTTGTTTTGATTTGCATTTCCCTGATAACTAAGGATGCTGAACTTTTCTTTAGGTGCTTTAGAGCCATTTGAGTTTCCTCAGTTGAGAATTCCCTGTTTAGCTCTGTATCCCATTTTTTAATAGGGTTATTTGATTCTGTGTAGACTAACTTCTTGAGTTCTTTGTATACGTTGGATATTAGCCCTCTATCGGATGTAGGGTTAGTAAAGATCTTTTCCCAATTTGTTGGTTGCCATTTTGTCCTATTGACTATGTCCTTTGCCTTACAGAAGCTTTGCAGTTTTATGAGGTCCCATTTGTTGATTCTTGTTCTTAGAGCATAAGTCATTGGTGTTCTGTTCAGAAACTTTTCCCCTGTGCCCATGTGTTCAAGGTTTGAGTACTATTCAGCTATTAAAAACAATGAATTCATGAAATTCTTAGCCAAATGGATGGAACTAGAAAGTGTCATCCTGAGCGAGGTAACCCAGTTACAAAAGACGCACATGGTATGTACTCAATAATAAGCGGATGCTAGTCCAAAAGCTCAAAATAAACAATTTACAATTCATCCAGCACAGGAAGCTCAAGAAGAAGAAGGACTTAAGTGAGGGTGTTATGGTTCCTCTGAGAAAGGGAACATACTTTTCACAGGAGCAATAAGGGAGGCAATGTGTGGAGCAGAGTCTGAAGTAAAGGCCACCCAGCAAGTGCCCTACCTGGGGATTCATCCTATAAACAGTCACCAAACCCCGACACTATGACAAGAAGCGTGTACCAAAAGGAGCATGCCATGGCTGTCTCCAGAGGGGCCCTGCCAGAGCCTTAAAAATACAGAGGCAGAAACTAGCAACCAACTATTGGACTGGGCTTGGGGTCCCCAACGGAGGATCTGGAGGGTGGTCTTGAGGAGCTGAAGGGGTTTACAGCCCCATGGGAAGAACAATGATTTTGGCCACCCTGACATACCAAGACTCCCAGGGACTGAACCATCAACCAAGGGGTACACATGGTTCCAGCCAAAAATGTGGCAGAGGAAGGCCTTGTTGGGCATCAGTGGGAGGAGTGGTCAGGTAAAGGCTCAATAGAGGCCCCAACAAAGGGAAACAGACAGGGAGTGGGGGTTAGGGGGGGAGGTGTGAGTGTGTTCAGTAGAGGGGCATATACATAGAGGCAGGGTGTGGGAGGAGGGGTAGGGAATCTTTGGGGAGGGGGGCTTTTGGGAGGGGGAAATTGGGAAAGGTTTTACCATTGGCAATGTAAATGAAGAAGATACTCAATAAATAAATAAATAAATAAATAAATAAATAAATAAATAAAAGAGAAACTGGTTTTAAGTGAAGCTGTTAGGACTTATTCTAAGTTCCCTAAGAGCATTCTTTAATATGAATTATAAGACATTAAGTATTACACAAATGGAAATGATGATTATTGCTATGAGCATTTATGTATTTTCTGAGCCCTCAGACCAATACTCCTAGTTCTGTTTTCCAGATCATTGGTCTGTAAATTGAACACTGATACCTCATTGGCCAGATCTGATTTTTCTCTATCATCCTCACCTCTTAGTTTTTCTAAGATAGAGGACACCCACAATCCTTGAGTTTTAGATTTTGAACTATTGTTGCAAATCTAATTTCTAGTTCTAAGCCCAATGTAAAAAGAAGAAAAATAAAGAAAACATCCCCTTTTATGAAGTAACAGCTTGTTTCATGTATTTTAAGATGCATTTATTTTTATTTGTATCAGTGTTTACTCTACATGTATTTAAATGTAACACGTGATTACAGGGCCCATGGAACCCAGAAGAGGACACTGGATACCCTGTAACCGAGGTTATAGACAGTTGTTAGCAGCCATGCATGTGTTGGGAATAGGACCTCTGTGCTCTATGAAAGCAGTGAGTGAGCTTTCCAGTCCCTGAAGAAACAGTTTAGAAATCTTCACAACATATTTGATAAGATAAATAGAGGTTAAGTTGAAGAGAATTTTGAAAACTTTCTTACAAATTGGAGCCAGGGACTTGAGGAGAGACTGTGCAGAGACAACTCATTTAGAAGTTGGTTTGTACATTCCTTCTTGTACCCCAAATATTGTTGGTAATTTTGGGGGCACACATAGGTTCCTTGCAAACTTGTCAGTCTTCCATCGGTTAACTTTGTTGAGGGCTTTGCCACAAGAATGCCTAGCTTCTACTTGCTGACTCCCTTTAGGTAAAACAATTTTACACTCACTCGTTTTATTTGCCCACATTAATCTAGATATTGTGTCTTTCCACAGTTGTACTAGACTCAATTATCTTTGTTTTTATTTTGTCAAGCCTGGTTGGCATTATTGTCTCATATTTTATGACAGACACAGATCTGTCTCTTCTTTTTTGTTGCTCTTTTATTTTCTATATGGCTTATATTTATGAAGGATCCAGGGCAGTGAGTGAAAGACTCATAAAAGTCATCATTATTCTGTGCATTTCCCTGGGTTCCTCTCTTCCTTCATTGTGTATCTCATTCCGAGGAGACCTGTCTTTTGACTCTTCTGCTTCTCACTATTCCTCATATTTTATGAAGCACGCAGATTGGGGTGATAACTACTCATCAAAGTCATCATTATTCAAGACATTGTCTACCTGCTCTTCTTCCCATTCATTTCAATCTCCATCCCTCATAAATAACATGCACACACTTATCTTTCTACTCCCCTACTTTTTTATTTTTCATATTTTATGATCCACACCAACTTACAGAGTATGATATAGCTTCATAAAATGTATTAGTCTACATTTATCTGTATTGAGCTCTTTTTGTAATGTATTAGACTTTACATGTTCAAAGATACCCTGTATATTTCTGCATTTGTTCTCATTATTTACACACTCCATGGTCATCTATTTTTTTTTTACAAGAATAAGTCTTAGCTCCTTTTATCCTTGGGTTGTTAGTACTTCCTCGAATCACTGACAAATATCATTCATTCAGTGCAACGTGTATCAATTTTGGGACAAAAGTAAAGTCTTTTTTTTCTAATTTTTAGCAACTTTGACTGACATTTCATAGAGAAACCTGGGGGGAAATCTTCTTAGGCACACCCAGAGTTTTAACCCAAAAAGGTGTTGAGCCCAGTTTCTCTTCTAGATTGCCCCATCTCCAAAAGGCCAGTATCATGCTCTTCAGCTGCTGGTTTGTGAACTTCAATTTCTAAGCTCAATTTGCTTCCTAATTCTAGAATTTATCATTATATCTAATCTCCCTTTTACTGACCCACTCAGGACATTTAATTTCTGTACCAATTATATACTTTGTTCTGTGTATTGATTTTAGGCCCAAAGTAACCTGTGGAACCTATGCATTTTTGAGACTCCAGTTGAGTAGGGAGGTGCACATGGTCGTGACGTACCTTTCACAAGCTAAATGCTATATTACATATATTTCTTTATTCCCATTATTGTGTCACCCCATTGTATATCCCAGAGAGTACCCAGATTTCTCCAATTGCATCTAATATAAACAGAACCACTTGACTTGCCCTTGACATGTTAAACTTGTCATGTTAAACTCCCCTTCAGGCCTGTACTCCCAGCTACTCAGGAGATTGAGGTGGGAAGATCACAAAATACAAGACTCATTTGGACTACACATTGAATTTAAGGACAACCTGGGAAATACAATGAGGTCTTATATCAAAATGAAAAAATACTAAATGAGACACGGGTATACATCAGTTGTAGACCACTTAAGTATCATGTTCAATACCCAGTACCACAACAAAGCAAACTGAAACAAAAACAAAAACTGATCCCAAGTCCTGGATCCTTAAGAATGCATCTTTATTTCTGAAACCTTATCCATTCAGTGCCATAGAGAAATTTTCAGAGTTGTCATGCATGATGATAGAAGATACTGTCTGGATTGTATGTATGCTGGCTCGTCATCAGCAAGTGTCAAGCCAGTGAAATTGTGTGTGTGTTTGTGTGGGTGTATGTGTGTGTGGTGTGTGTGTGTGTGTGTTGTGTGTGTGTGTATGCATGTGCTTTGTGCTAACGCTTGTGTACTCTTTTTTTCCTGTTATGTATACTTTTATTAATTATTTTTACAGTCCATATTTTATTCCTCCCACCCCCATTCACCCTCTGACTTTTCCACATTCTGTACCTACTCCCCATCCTACCTGTCTCCATGTGGAGGTCTCCACCTCTCAACTCACCTGATCTCTAAACTCCCTGGCTCTTCCACTCACTTTAGCATTTATTGAATCATCTCTGAATGAACACGGGCGCAACAGTCCTCTACTGTATGAGTGTCGGTGGTCTCATATCAGCACCAGCTCTATGTTGCCTGTTTGGTGGTCCAGTGTATGAAAGATCTCAGGGGTCCCAATAAAATGAGACTTCTGGTCCTCTACAGGATTGCCCTTCTCAGCTTCTGTCAACCTTCCCTAATTCAACCACAGGGGGTCAGCTTCTTCTGTCCATTGGTTGGGTGTAAATACCTACTTCTATCACTTTCAGCTGCTTGTTGGGACTTCTGGATTGCAGTCATGCTTGCTCCCTTTTGTGAGCACTCCATAGCCTCAGTCATAATGTCAGAACTTGGGCCCTCCCCTTAAACCGGATGCCACTTTGGATCTGTCACTGGACCTTCTTTTCCTCAGGCTCTTCCGCATTTCCATCTCTGTAATTACTCCCACCCCCATCCACCCTCTGACTGATTTGTTTCCTCTTTAAGGCCTTTCTATCTGCTTTCGTGTGTCATCATGTATTTCTTTCACTAAGATATATATATATATATATATATATATATATATACATACATATATATATGTATGTATGTATGTATATATAGAGCTTTCATGAGATAGCTTTTTACTTCAGCATTCTGATTTTTAGGTGTGTTGTTCTATCCAGGGCTTGCTGTAGTGGGAGAACTGGGTTCTATTGATGCCAAAGTATATTGGCATCTGTTGCTTATGGTCTTTTACTTGCCTCTCACCATTTAGTTATCTCTGGTGTTAGATGGCCTGGGTGTATCTGTCTTGAGCCTGATTCCTGTATCCCTGGGTTGCTTCAGGTCTCTTGGGAAGCCTGTGGCCCTGGCTGAGGCAGACATCATGGGAGTCATTCAGATTATGGAGGTCTTCATAGGGGCAAACAAATAGCTGATTTATTGTCCTCTGTGTAACAGATATTGGAGGCCTCCGGATTTTTGTGTCTTCAGGAGAGCATTCAACCTGTTACCCTTCATGTAGCTATTCTCCTGGGAGGCCTCTAGACTGTTGGTTCTTCAGTGAAGCAGTCAAGGTGTTACTCTGAATATAGTTGTTCTCCCAGAGGTTTTCAGACTCTTGGATTTTCAAAGGAGCAGACAAAATGGTGATCTGGCCTAACAGAATGTTCAGGCCACAAGGTTGAGTGGGGTCAGGGGTGGGGCTTTTGGAGTGGTGATGGGTCCCATGTATGCTGGGCTTCTTGTGTTCCCAGCTGTGAAGTTGACTTGGAGGGTCCGTTAACTGTTGCCCTGCATTCAGCAGAACTCCTGGAATGCCTTCAGACTGTGGGATCTTCAGAGTATCAGATAGGCTGGTGTCCTGTCCAAGCAGTCATCCTTTCTTGAATTTTTTGATGGAATTTATTTATTTCCTTTTTAAAGGCATCTATAATCTTTATAATATTTTACTTAAGGTCATTTTCTTGTCTTTTATGTTAGGATATCCTGGGCTCGATGTAGTAGGGTAACTGGATTGAGAAGGCGCCATATTGCTCTGGCTTTTGCTGATTGTGTTCTTTCTATGGCCTTTAGCCATTTGAATGATCATGGTCTCTCAATGTTCCTTCTGTAATAGTTATTGGGAGGAGCTTAACTTCAATAGTCCTGGTGTGTTAGGCCTCTGATGAGTATCCTTGGTGTGTATGTCTCAGATATGCAAGTCTGTATGGTTCAGAAGCTACAGGATTGAAGAAGGTAGATTTAGAGGTGCCAGGAGAATGGAGGTCTGCTAGGGATAGCAAACTACTCAGGGCAGCTTGGGGTTACCCAGATGACTCAGTGAGCAGGGGAGATGGGTGGAAGAAGGGAATTTATCCTGTATGGTTCAGAATATGCAGGTTTGATTAAATTGAATGTACAGGTTGGTGGAGACTGGAGGAGCAACAGGGAAAGAAGACTTCTCAATGCAGCTTGGCATGCACGAGAAGACTCAGTGCTCAGAGAAAATGGAGTGTGGAAAGAAAGCTACCATGTATAGTTAGTCTCTGTGGGTCGGATAAAGGTGGGCAGAGATGGGCAGGGAGAATCAAACAGATTATTATTACTATTTTCTTTTTACTACTACTACTACTAGTTTACTTATTCATTTTACATCCTGCACATTGCTTACCACATAGTAATTCCCTTCCACAATCCCTTCTCCATCATCCCTACCTCTTCTCTGAGTTGGGCAAGTGTACCCTGGATGGAACGTCTCAGGACAGAGTACCATTAACAGTGCCAAGGATCGGTGCTTGCCAATTGGGATGGGTCTCAATTTGGGTCAGTTATTGTTTGGCCATTTCCACAATCTCTACTCCACCACCAACCTCTGAATTTCTTGAAGACAGGCTAAATTTTTGCTTAAAAATTTTGTGGGTGGGTTGGTTTCCCTATTGCTCCACCAGAGACCCTGCCTAGCCACGAGAGGCATCCTCTTTTTTTTTTATTGATATATTTTTATATACATTTCAAATGATTTCCCCTTTTCTGGGTCCCCACTCCCCGCAATCTTGTGTACTCTTAAAGTCAGGAACTTCATGCTTTGCATCTTTGCTGGGGGCTTTCCTATGATTTGGAGACATGGATGGGTTGCCTTGTTTCCTTAAATCGTTAACAACAAGATCCCCTTCCTGCTGTGCTTGCTTAGAATAACGTAGGTTGAACTTAGATGGCATGTCCAATGTGACTTTAGGAACATGCGTGGGGAAGATCATCTCTCACATTGTTTCTTTTCCTACACTCTGGAGGATACAGCCTGCTGCCAAGCTGTCTACCTGCTGTCACTATGCTAAAGCAGCAGCCCCAAGGGAATTGCTTCTTCACTTTAACTCAGTGTTGAATCTTCTGTTTGGAGTTAGATGTAAAGAACAGGGCAGAATATACTGAGAGCTTTATTTAACTAACAAGCTGCATGTTAGACAGCTCTGATGCAAAAGGTCTAAATCATTTTGTATTTGCTATTTTCATGGCACAGTCAAATTATCTCTAGCCTTCAATCAACCCTTGGCTCCATTCTCCTTTGTCCTTATTTGTTGTCTTTTGTCTTCTTTGTCAAATTTCCAATATTCATTCAACACCTCTGGCAACAACATTAACCTCAAGTACAGAAGTTGGTTTGGAAAACAAGGACAAAAACTAAATTGTCGAAAGAAGATGTAATTTACTGCATTGTATTTCTGATTAAAATCTTTCACAAGGAAAATGAGGTTTAGGGCTAGAGAAGTTACAGTTATTTGCTTTTGCTGCTAATGTGAGTATAAGCAATCCTTGAAGGTTAACATCCGGAATCAAGGACCTCTCCCACTGGGGAGGAAGTAGCATGTGGACAGGTCGGTGACAGTCTCCACGGGAACAGAAGAACTGAGGTCTGTTCTACAGACTGAAGATTACAAAAAATTAGTCATTGGGATGGCCTGGACTGGGAGAGGCCATGTGACTCCTTGCTCACTAGTGTTTGACTTTTGCCCTGTAAATTCCGGAATTGATTGTCAGTTTGTTCAAGTCTTCAAGGGGGCAAAAATAGACTGCAGAATGAGCTATACATTGAGTATTCTTATAACATCTTGTACAGAGGATAATCATAGCATAAATCCTGCTGTTGGAAATTGTGTCATTCAGGGTAAAACACTGCTTCTGGGGCCTTATTGGACTATCAATACCTCTGAGTGGTTGTATAAAAGGCTTTATGATGTTTCCATTAATCACTGCTATCCCATTACAAATAGGAAGGTCTTCGGGGTACAAATTTTTGCTGGGATGTCAGTCCTAACGCCTCTGTGGTCAGCTTTCTCTTCTATAGGCCAGGGATTTTCAAACTTGATAGGGTGTATACCTTAATCCTCTAGAGGGTTTGTTGAAGAAAAGATTGGACTTCTGTGAGCATGTCCACAGACTTTCTGATTTGGTAGATCTGATGTGGGACTGGAGAGTTTACTGATCTAACAAGTTCCCAAGTGCTGCTGATCCTGCCTGTGTAAAGGCCAAAGTTTTGCGAAAGCAAGACTATTACCTAATCAGCCAATTAAGCTGTAAGAGTTCCTGGGGAAGGAGACAGGAAGCATAAACCATACAAAGGCAGGAAAATAAACAAACGATCCACAATCTTACTCCTATAAAATCCTTGAGCTTTAACTCTTCCGTAAAAGCCTCCAGAAAACAGTTTGCAACACCTGGCATTTGGCAAGTCATGTTGAAATTGTCACTGCAAAATGATAGGCAAACCATGGCATAAACTGTGGGTTCCCTTCAAAACCAGAGATTGTAAAACAGACATATGTTTTAACCCAATTTCTTCGTTCCAGACAAGTGTCAATGTCTCCTTTCCTATTGTTCTCATTATACAGTGCTCACACCCATGTTCTAGTACTTGCCATAGCCTGCCTGGAATGGCAGTTATAGATTGCTCGCTCCTTCCTATTAGAGAGCCACACATGGCCCCGAAACTATGTTTTGTTTTGTTTTGTTTTGTTTTGCTTTGGGTTTTTTTTTAATCCCCGTCCATGTACTTCTTCGTTCTGGGAGTGTACAGCACATGCTCAGAAACAGTTAGTAGAATTTCAGCTTAAATATTTTCTTTCTTCTCCTTTTACATCTAAAGTTGTAAGGGTCTTGCACCAGATCCTCAAGGCATTGCTTCAAGGGTTTCAGGGACTACTTTGAAGATCCTATGTGACAGATGCCTTCCAGTTCATTTGTTAGAAGCCAACATCCTCATCAAGAGGGTTTTGTTTGATAATTGACTGCTTCAGGGAATTAAACAATGTCTGTGCCATTGGGCAAAATGAATGAATAGACCTTCTCAAATGCTTAATTTATGCACATTAAGCCTATTATTCATTTATACATTATCATATGATTACTGTTTGATATTTCCCAATTTAAATACATTTGAGGCTTTTAATATACAGTTTTTTTTTTTTAGTAAGGGGAGTGTTTCAACAGAATACATGATCTTTCTGATATGTTATCTAGGTCAACACAGCACCACGAAAGTCACTTAGTGCTGTAGCATAAACCTATGCTCATGTTCAAAAATTGTGACTGCACTGCATGTTCATAGGAGAGCCCAATAAAATTTCATTAGTTTTTGCTTAAATAGAGCAAGATGATTTAGTCCCACTCTATTGGTCAGTCGCCCAAATAAATAATCCTTACCAAGCGGGTAACATTAAAAGCAGCTGGGAGTGTTACACATCAACATTCCAGGGCTATGGGAAAGGTGGTGCTTTTGAAAATGCAGATAGCTTTTTAAGCAGAATTATTTTCCTCATGGCTAGTGATGTTTCAAGTAAAACAAAATGGGGGCACTCACCCTGAGGTAGGGTGGCTATTTTCCCATCTGCCCTGGTAATTGCTTGTCAAAAGTAAGCTTGCTTTGGATGCCTGAGATCCCCAAAGTAATGGGAAAAAGATCAAGTGTTTTGAAGCAATAAGAAAACTGACGACACAGTTACATTTTCAGTACTGTGTGAGTGCCAGTTTGCTTCATTTAGACACATGATTATTTTTGTCTAGAATTTGAATCCTGAAATATTTGTCCTTTAAGCCCTTGCAGCAAATCTTAAATGGTCTGAAGTGTGCTTATTTTATATATCTTTTGTTTGCTTGCATTTTGCTTATTCTAAATATTACTCACTTGCTCTGCTCTCTGTCTTTGTAATCAGCCCTACCAGGGTTTGTTAACCTCATTAACCTCTTCTGTCGTTCTCCGTGGACCTGCCTTTCACATAATGGATAGTCATTAAATATAGGGCAGGCCCTTCTTGCTGGTCATCTCCTGGGCATGGATTCTTTTTCTGTTGCACAGAAAGCATGTATAGGTACACTCTGGCTCTCTAGTAATGGCTGCCACAAAATTTCCTAAGGAACAAAACTATTCTTGACTTCATTGAGTAATTTTGTAAAAGGGCAATCACACTTCTATCTTGTCTTCTTCCTGCATATTTCACAGAGAATTTAGAACAAGAAGTATTACGCAGGGAAATGATAATTCTTTGAGCTGGACTTTTTCAAATTATTTGCTTATATGGTCTGATAATTATTAAATATGCATTTTATATAAATAAGACACTTAGCAGTTGCTATGTCAGGCATTTTCTTCACCTCATTTCATGCAACATCAATGTAGTCTTGAGAAATTTGGACTCTTAACTTTATTATAAAATGAAGGAGCTCACTGGCTTTGGTGGCGCTTGTCTTAATCCTAGCACTTTGGTGGCAGAGGCATGGGAATCTTTGTGAGGGTGGGGCCAGAATTAAAAACAAACAAACAAACAAACAAACAAACAACCTTGTTCTAGATAGAACAGACAGTGATAAAATAGTGATATCTTGTCTTGGATTCAAAAGAGCCTTAGCTGTAGCACATATCTTTCTGAGTCAAGGTGTAAATAATGGGGCCTCGAATGGAATGAAAGTATACAAGTGGTATAACCCTCAGGGAATCATTACCTGGACAAATGAACCAACTGCTCATCACTTTCCATGTGTGGTGAATGTAGTGGAAATTAGCTACAGAATAGTCTTTTAAAAATTTAGATTACTTTTTTTTTCCTGTGGGGAGTGGATGGAGTCTTTGACCCTTTTGCCTGTTCTTGGTACCCTTGTCCTCCTGGTGTGTTGTTTCTTCCAGCCTTTCTTTATATGACAGTTTGTACCTAGTCTTATTGTAAATTGTTATGCCATATTCAGCTGATACCCCTGAAGAAAAATGGAAGAGGAGTGGATCTATGGGGCAGGGGAGGTGGGTGGGGAGCTGGGAGGAGGGGAGGAGGGGAGGAGGGGGAAACTGATCAGATGTATTGTATGAGAGAAGAATAAATATATAAACCGTATGTATTTATTTATCGTGTGTGTGGAGGGTGAGGGGGTGAGAGGGTAAATGGCACGATGTGCATAGAAGTATGAGAGAATTTATGGATATCACTGTGTGGGTCCCGGGGTTCAGACTCATGTTACCACGCTAGGCCGCAAGTGCCTACTCAGACACAGAATATCTTTTCATTGACTACCCTCTCTAGAGACAAAATGACATTATTGAATTAGCTAGAATTTTGACTCAGACATAGCAATGGAGATTTGAGCCTTTGGATTTTAATCAACTCGATGAAATATAAGAAAATATTTATTATTATTATTATTTATTACTTATTATTATTATTATTATTATTTGTGTTCAGATGAGTCATAGAGCTGCCAATATTCCTGAGTTAAAATTTTGAATATCTCAGAATATTTGCGTTTTAGATTTTCATAATAATCAGTTAAATGCCATTTTGAAAATTTCTGTTCTGATTTCTTTTCATTCTTCTTTGTCCAAGAGAACTTGCAAAGAAGTGAAAGTCACACTTTTTTTTTTTTTTTGGAGCTTTTAGGTGTTGACTGCTGATTTCAGTAGCTACTCAGCACTACAAATCCAGGAGCCTTCAGCACTTTATAATTTCTTAAATGTGGCTTGAAATGTTTCGTTTTTGAAAATCTGGAGATCCTGCCTTCACATGTATAACACCTTCCACACAAATGAGATAAAAGTGCTTTATTAGCAACCATCAACAACCTGACTTCCCACTTAGGACAACAACTGCAAAGAGAGAAAAACAAAAGAGGCTGCTTAGGAAAATGAAACTCAAAAGACAGAATCACAAAGAACCACACCCTAGCAGCAGCATATGTGATAGGGGAAGGTTATAGGTAGTGGGCTTTTGAAAGAAAAGATGATCAGATGTTAAGTTTGAGGATGCTGATACCCCATGGTTTTAGTGTCCCCATTGATTTAGCATTTGTTGTCTTGTGTGTTTATCAATTCCCAGTTGCATGCATGGTCAGATGCTTTTCATGTTTCTAGATTAAAAAATATTTGAAAACCCTCCGTTAACAAATAGAGTTCTATCACAAGTAGATTCATTAAAGAGTTAAACAGAAAGCATGTGGATTCAAATTTGTACTTCAGCAAAATAACAAATAACTATATTGTGGACATTCTGGGAGTTACTTATGAAATCTTAAAACTGGATGTCAATTCTGTGGGTGCTTGAATACTGTAATTATATTGTATTTTATTAAAGACAAAAACTCTCAAACTACTGTCTTTTAAAAATATTTTCCATTTTTATTATTCTAAAATGTTTTCTATTGGATTACTTTGGGTTCAAGTATCGATGAAGTCTGGCTATAGTTTCCCCCTTTCATGATTAAATGGTCTAGGGCTACAGCTTATTTTCTTTTTGTAAAGAAAGCAGTTTGTCTGAGGTATTCAGATTTTCTCAATGGTCTCCTTCAGGGCAGAGCCCCTTAGCATTTATCAGTAGAACCTAGTAAGTACAGTAACTGCTAGGTAGCCATTCCTTGAGATAGTTTTGTTTTACCTTTGCATTGCACACAATGTCAGAGAATCTTAATTCAACAGTTCCTAAAAGTCAATAGCAGGCTCAGTGTGTGAAAATCTATTGTATAAGGGTCGAGGTGGTAAGAAATATTCATGTCCAAATCATCTGGCATACCGATGAAAGCTACGAGGGCTCTGATCTAGTGTTATCTCCTTAGGGAGGCTTCTCTGGACCACTCTGTCAAAAATGATCATTCTCGGCTCCCAACTTTTTTTTTCTTAAATCTCACTTGACAGTACTTCTTCCTTCCTCACATTTCTCTTTTTCATTATAGTCTGTGTTCCTTGCTATGCTGAAGAGATATTGTCCCCTATAGCCTAGAGCCTAGGAGAGTGTCTATCACCGAATGAACAAATGAACCAAGTAAATGTTGTAATGTTCATAAATCTCATCTGAAATGGCCATCAATCCTCTGAAATTCAGGTTACCTTGAAAGAAACTGTAGGATCTATCATGATAAAATGACTCCAAAGTGTAGTTAGTAGGATTTTTTACTATGGGAGATGGGAATTTTTTCACGATTGATTATTTCCTTCGAATTCATTTGCTTATTACAAAAATTTTTAAGTTGTAGTAAAATTTAGGGCCCTAAATGCCAAAGGATGAAACTGCTTGCTTATAGGTAAACCATTGCCTATCTAAATATTCTTTGTATCTTTCTTGCAAGTCATCAATAGTCTCCTGTGTGTGTCAATTTTAGCAGCTCTCTGTGGTCAGCAGAACCAATTAGTCCCACCTCTGGGTTCTTGCTGTAAACATGTTGGTTAATTTCATTTCTGAAATGGCCTAATGACTTTGTTGTATCGGTGAGGATACCTCTTATATCAAATTAGGTTACATGTCTGCACCACCAAATAATTAGAACTTGAAAACACTGAATTGAAGAATAAGTTCCTTGAAAAACCTAATATTTCAGATACAGTAAGTTTATTGCAAAATATAATTATTTTAAGTAAGTATGTATTTATTTGATGCTTTTTGCAGAGGCAAGGATCAAATCTGGGGTTTCTAACATGCTAGTAAGGCACTCTAGCACTGATCTATGATCCCAGCTCACCATTTCTTATTTTTAAGTGGAGCATAGTATTTTTATATATTCATGGGTTACAACATGATAATTATATATATTTCATATATACAATGTGTAATAATTAAATCTTGATATTTGACTATTTCCGCCTCTAGAATGTAAACTCTTTTACTGAAAAGACTGTGCTTTTGTGTTTACATCCATCTATACAATTATTGGGGCAGAATAGTTTCTCAAAAATATTTCTGCATGGGATGAGTGAATAAAAACCTTTGCCAGTCTTTACAAAAATGAATCAATATCAGGACATTGTACTGTATTAAGAATGTCAGAGGAATATGATATCATTGCTTTTCTCCTATGAATGAAGTCATAAGTTACTCATAAGTTTCTCTGTAAATACTTTCATAAAATATATGCTTAAAAAGGAGTATATGCCAAGTGTGGTTATTGCTAGATTTCACTCTCCATTCATACTCAACAGTGTCTTTATAGTGTTCATCGTTCCACAACCTTCCTTTAACCTTAGTGTTCAGTCAGTAAAGTATTTGGCCATTAATAGAATTTCGAATTGTGTACATTTTCACTTCAGCCAAGTGCAGAATACCATGTCTTATTAAACAAGCTTTGGGAACTAATTGTGGCTATTATCAGGTCTCATGATTAATCAGGGACAAGAATCAAGATTTGATTATTTAATGGGATATAGAAAAGGAGGAAGATAGCTTGGATAAGAAGAGTTTGCCAAGAATTCTGTTTTAGGTAGTTATAGGATGTTAAATTCTCTCTCTCTCTCTCTCTCTCTCTCTCTCTCTCTCTCTCTCTCTTTCTTTTCGTGAGTCGAAAATGATGCACTCTAAAGTGAGTCAGTTAATAGCAGTATTCCTAATTTTAATGTTGCTGCCCATTTCTAGCTTTGTTTTTCTAGGTACTAAATCTTGATTATCTAGCCCACTGAAGATAGAAAGAATTATTGATGTGAATATGGAGTTATGAATGATCTCCATTATTGGCAGGCTGCAACAGTGGTGGAAGATAGTATAAGTTAAAAATGAGTGATCACTTTGGTACTGCTACATAATCACTTCATCTTTTATGAGTTTTGCTTTCTGTGCTGTTTGGAGAGTTGGAATTTTACCTTTAGGCTGGTTTTTGCATTTGAGAATTGTTTTTACTTAAGTACCTAATAATATCTGTGCATTCTATGCAACTAATATTGGCTGATTTCATTGATAAATGCAAGAAAAACACCTGTACTTCAAGATTATAGGAACAAGGCCAGGCAAAGTGATACATGCATTTAAACGCAGCAATCATGAGGTAGAGGCGAAAACATTTGAGGTTTGAGCCATTCTAGGCTATGTGAGATTCTGTTTCAAAAGGAAAAAAGTCACTCAACTCATTTTGAACTTGCTTCAATTCTTTCTGAGAAGCACTGTGTCATGTCCTGTGAATATAGTGGCATGGTAGATAAAAGATAGTCAAATATTCTTTAATATTTGTCTCATCAAGAAATGTGACCCATGCCCCCCCCTTTGAATCTGGGTGAGGTTTTTGATGGCTTTACCCAGTAGCATATAACACAAGTGACATTTACAAAATTTCTATGCCCATTTCTTAAGAGACTGGCATCTTCCATTTCAGTCTCTTGGACTAAATAGACAGAATATAAGATCGCTAACAAATTCAAAGCTGGTTACTTACCACGCTAGCAGGAAAGTGCAATAGCTAAGAGAGATGCTGAAAGTAGATGGGAAATTTCCCAGCAATTGTCCTACTCTTTTTAGCTACTGTTTATTTGATGCATTCTAGCTGAGGATCCATCCATAATGGAACAGAGAAAAATATTTTGGTCACATCATATCTGAATTTCTAACCCTTAGACTCATGAGATAATAATAAAAGTATTTTATTCCATTTACTAGAAGTAGTTTTCCTGATAGGAATAGATACTCCAAACATGGAGAAGGTAAATCTGATTTGGTCCTTGTCCTTGTAGAACATGATTAAGGAATGTGATAATTCAGAGATAACAATATATATCCCAGTGTGAACCAAAAAGAAAAAATAGCAGCAAGTCTATAAAAAGAACTAGAAAACTACTCTTTCATTTAACTTCATTTTCTTTGTAGTTCATGAAGAGTACTATGTACTTAGTACTGTATTAAATTTGGTCCCAGTCCTAAAGTCCAAGAGGCTTGTGCAATTAAATTCAGCAGAATAGCTATATTATTTTTTAAAATGTTATATATTTATTCTCTCTCTCTCTCTCTCTCTCTCTCTCTCTCTCTCTCTCTCTCTCTCTCTGTGTGTGTGTGTGTGTGTGTGTTTGTGTATGTGTGTATTGAGTAGATAGGTAGGTAGGTAGCAGTTTTTGCCACAGCACATGTATCAGAGAACAACATTTTGGGAGGTGCTTCTCTCCAACATGTTTCAAGGGAGGGTCTTTCTAGTGCCTGCTGCTCTGTTGTGTGCACAACTTCTGGCAATAAAAGTGCTAGAATTACAGATGCAAGTGGATCTGGAGTTTTACATGGGTATCAGAGATGAAACACAGCTTTCTAGGAAAAAATTTCAGATTTTAAACTGTACTTGAAAATTGTGCTAGGTGATGAACATAATGATTATTAAAGTAGACACTTTCTTTCTTTGGTGGAACCTGAGTTATCTGAGATCATGTTTGTTGGTACACAAGATACCCTCCTATAGGTGTTTATTAGCTTAATATTTGAGGAAAAGTATATGCTAGTTAAAAGTATATCCTAGTTTAGCCATAAAGTATACATAGGCACTCAATGAAATATTGTTTTCCTGTTAATATGATTTCTATCTCATATTTATATTTTCTTTATTTTAATCTAAATTAAGTAAAATGATAATCAATATATAAATATATGAAGATATCAGACCTAGCCATATACTCTTAAAATCTTTTCAAGGTTAGCCACAGAATTTCCACAGATCAGAGGTAGAAAAACTCAAATGCCAAAAAGGGTAACATGTCATCATAAAAGTGGGAAGTGACCCTGGTGCAAGGGGGACAGTGGTGCACTCGATAGGCATTGCCTTTCCCATCCAGAGGGATCACTGTCCCTCAGCTCTTGACCCCTTGTGCTACTACTAGGTGCCTGGCAGTGCTGAGCTGTGTGAATTTTCTGGAAGCATTTTATAGTCTTTTTTTTTTTTTTTTACATTTGGTCTTTCACTTCATAAATGTCAGGCTAAGCCAAATACATCTGTGGCATAATTCTGAACAACATCTGATAAAGACACTTGATGAAGAGTGATGCAAGGCATCAACCTCTCAGTTACTAAATAGATAAATGAGTTTGGCTAACCCTACTGTCAGTGGTTGCACGAACCCTGGTGCGATGTTGTTTTTAAATGCACTTCTCCATTAGTGATGGCTAGCGAAATGTCTGGCTTTGCAAATTACTGCTGTCATTTAGTTTAATGTACTCTTGTTTTTACATATTTATAAAAAACCTTCTACATTATTAATAGTGATTAAATGCTTAGACACTGAAGATCAATAATGCTTCTGTTCACCTATTTACATTATTAAAAAGTAATAAGTAATACAGGGCACGTAGACTATGTGGTTTACTTTGTAGACATGTTTGGAATAGATTGAAGAAAAGAAAAAAATTGAGCTATAGGGTCAGTTGTATTTAGGAAAATGGGGTAAATGAGTTTAGGTTCCTAGAGTCTTCTCGGTGGGCAACTTGTGTCTTTATAGACATTACACCATCTTAGAAACTATAGAAGGTATATATCTCATATGCTTTTAAGTGACAGTGCAGTCCATAGAGCACAGCCAAATCTAGTCCTCTTGTGATGCACAAGGGTGAATAGTTATTTGTGTGTGTCCTTGCTACACTTGCATAGCTTTGCACTGCTCTCTGCAGACTGTCTGGCATAATATGAAGCAGCAAGTTAGCTGAGTGGCTTATGGTTTGCCAATAGGTAAATGAAACCATTAGCAATGATATTTGTTTTTACCTGTCTACCAAACTGCCTCTCAGTTATGTGGCTAAAGCAAAAGCAAAAGCAAAAGCAAAAGCAAAAGCAAAAAAAAAAAAAAAAACCTGCTTGGGCTGATTATGGCATGGATTCAGATTTATCTGAGGGAAGCTACTCTACAGTCAAGGCTTTGTAAGAGCCTTGAGTTATTTTTGAGTCACATGCTCCTGTTTTCTAAGTAAGCCACCATGGCTCAGTTCAGCAATTTAAAATTCAGAAATCCAGTACCTGTGTGCCTGGGTTCAAATCCAGGTTCTAACTTCTCCATGATTTTGTTGAAGTCACTTACCTAACTTGCCAATTTTCTCGTTTGAAAAAAAGGAAACTTTTAATAAGCGATACCGTGAACGATTTAATGAGAATTAAATGAAATGACACAGATTCAAGGTATCAGATGTCAGATTCGCAATAGATACACAATCACACTTGCCATGGAGCAAAATGTCCATTTCATGATGCTAAACTCCCTGATTAAAATTTTGTAACTCATTCTATTGAAATATAACAAGCTGAAGCTGATGTTAAAAACTGCTTGGTTTCCAAGTTTCTTATGTTGACCTAGATGCCATTTATCCAAGATAAATTTGGTTCATGTCACCAGATAAGTTTAAGGACAAGCAGAAATGGGGCAGCTGTGGTGTAATGGAAAGGTTATTGGAGATGCTATAATCCAACCTTGCTGTCTGTGTGATTTAGTCTCTTAGCAGCTCAGTTTCCACATATATAAAATATACCAAAAACAATTGCCCCATTTCACAGGGATACTGCATAAACAAAATTAAATAGTATGTGCTTGGGTGATTTGCACACTAAAATATTATATGAGTATACTAGAGAGATTGTAATTATCATTTATATATGTGATTAAAAAATTATTTTGTCCAATGATCAGGCAAGGAAAAGCAAATGCATTTTCTTGTTGTTGTTGTTGTTGTTGTTAGAGAAAACACAGGTACAGAAGTTTGGAGAAGGCTCAAATCTTTTTCTGACAGCAAGGACTCTTAATAGCAGAGACCATCGGATGGAGACCCATCATTCTAAATTTAAATGTGACTTGCAGAGCCAAATGATAACTTGGAGCGGTTTTAGAAAAGAATGTGAAAACTCAATCAAACCAGTAGGAGGAGAAGGGCATTAACCACCCAAAGTAATAGTTTCATTCCCTGTGTGAGTGCCTCCGAAGCACTGCTGAAGCATGAAGCAGAACTGCAGGGGTTTCAGTTTGTCTTACCTTTTCTAAGTTTATTGCTCAAACGGCCTGTTCTGGGTCAAAATGACTTGTCTGCTGTGTCCCTCAGGTCCTGACTTTCTCCCCTTATTGAATTCAACATGTTATTCAACACATCTCAAGTCATGAAGGTTATTATTTCTCTCAGCACCTGATCCCCTATTTTTGGACTGATTTCTCCCCAAGTATGGAAAAAGCTATAGAGTTGACTTACCCTTTACTGTGAGTAGAAAAATGGAGATAATGACTGCCCTCAATTCCTTTTGTTCCTTTGTGTTCCAAACTTAACTCTCCACTATCTAAATAATTATATTGATTATATCCATCTGAAAGATGGACCAGCCGGGTTATTAAACTGGGAAAAAAGTTTTGAAGTGGGGATTACTGAATCTCTTGATGGATGATAAATATTGTCTATAGTCCCTAGAAGAACAACCCTTTTTTGTGATATATTGGCATTGATTTTAGGTTATATTGCTAGCCCAAAAGGTAAGAATGGCACAATAATAAAGTAGGAAAAAACAGTTGTTTTTGTTTTGTTTTGTTTTTACTTCAGTGAGAGTTCTAGCATTTGACTGAAGAGAAGGGGAGTGGAGTTTTCATGTACATCTTTATTTCTCCCCCCCCCTCTGTACTTGATACTTGCTAACATTGAATTGTAATTTTCTTACACCGTCACTGGTATCAAGCTCGTGAAATAGTCTTAGACAAATTATTTTTGTTGTTAAAGTTTTTGTTTGCAAGAGTCTAGAAAACTAGTGAAGCAGCAATTTATATATAGAACAAATGAAGAAAGGATTTTGATATATATGTAGAGTGTGCTTGACTATATGATTGTGCACAGTGCATGTGCAGGAGCCCGCAGGGTTTAGAAAAAAGGCACTGGATCTCCTGGAATAAGATTTATAGACCACTCTGAGCTACCATGTGGGTTCTGGGAGCTGAACTTGGGTCTTCTGAAGGAGCAGCAAGTGCTATTAATCACAGAACCATCTCTCCAGCTCCAAGAAGAACATTTTCAAATCTTTAATAACTAGACTTACCTACTATACCTTCTGTTAATTATTAAAGTGTGTCATTGATGAAAGTGAATGGGTTGAATACCAATGAGCAAATTCTTGTTATTATACTTTATATAAGTGAAGTGATTTCAATGTCTTTGTTGTCAGATCTTTAGGTAATTCTGGCATTTGAGCATTCTAAGAAGACAGTCATTTCCCATCTTGAATGTTCCATTAAGATATCAAGTCACTCTTTTGTGATTGGGCTACTTCACTCAGGATATTTTCTAGTTCCATCCATTTGCCTAAGAAATTAATGAATTCATTGTTTTTAATAGTTGAGTAGTATTCCATTGTGTAAATGTACCACAGTTTCTGTATCCATTCCTCTGTTGCAGGACATCTAGATTCTTTTCAGCTTCTGGCTATTATAAATAAGGCTGCTATGAACATAGTGGAGCATGTGTCCTTATTACATGTTGGAGCATCTTCTGGGTACATACCCAGGAGTGGTATAGCTGGGTCCTCAGGTAGTACTATGCCCAATTGTCTGAGGAAATGCCAAACTAATTTCCAGAGTGGTTGTAGTCGCTTGCAATCCCACCAGCAATGGAGGAGTGTTCCTCTTTCTCCACATCCTCTTTAGCATCTGCTGTCCCTGAGTTTTTGACCTTAGCCATTCTAACTGGTGTGAGGTGGAATCTGAGCTGAAGAGGTTTGTGGCCCCATAGGAGGAACAATAATAGGTATCAACCAGTACCCTCAGAGCTTCCAGGGACTAAACCACCAACCAAAGATTATACATGGTGGGGGGGGGGACCTATGGCTCCAGCTGCATATGTAGCAGAGGATGGCCTTTTCAGACACCAATGAGAGGAGAGGCCCTTGGTCCTGTGAAGACTCGATGCCCCAGTGTAGGGGAATGCCAGGTCAGGAAAGTGGGAGGGGGGTTGGTAAGCAGGAGGATGGGGTCTGGGATGGGGGTTTTTGAAGGGGTAATGAGAAAAGGGGATAACATTTGAAATGTAAATAAAGCTACTACCTAATAATAATAAAAAAAGATATCAAATCACTCAACCCTTTGACCAGGAAACACTTTTGATCATGAAACAGAACCTAAAATTTAGCTACTAAAATTTAAGGGTATTTTTTCTTTCAAATAATTCGGATATTAAAGAGTAAATTTGCAATGTACTTCCATTCGTCATTAAATAAAAATGTCCATACACACACACACACACACACACACACACACACACACACATCTCCTATACCTTTATGATATAGAATCTTACCATTGGCTTTTAGAAACAAATTGCTAACAGTGCAGGCATTCAAGAGAAGGCCTAAGAAAGACAGCAATACTGTTGAAAGGAACGAGAAACCACTTGATCTTTAGAAGACAATTTTCTTTTACTCTGAAGGAAAATCATGAGCACTTTTAGTAAGGACAAAATAAATTTCTATATACCTGCTGTCAAATGAGATCTCTTGAGGAACGACATGAGTACTATCCTTGCCAATAAGAAATTTGATTCTATCATAGAAGAGTCTTGAAGTGTGCTGAGAGAAGAGGGGCTGGCTTTGTTGGATGAGGTCAAGAGGGTCTGGTGAGCCCTGACAGAGTGGGCTTACATAACAGTTGCTTTGTTGACAGCAATCTGGGTCCACACAATCTGTCAAACCATCTGGAAAACAAAACAAATCCATAGTGATAGTTATCCTCAGGAAAACAATATAGTAAAAAATATGCAAAATGGAGAAAGACAGTAAATGTAAATGTAAAGTTATATTTTGAGACTAGAGCCTATTACAACTGCATTTTTCTCAGGAATTCTAACTAACTGAGTTTATAGGGTATCCCAGAGAAATTGAAACTATTTTGTTCCTAAATCTTTCTGTTTGGAATTTTCTAGTATTTGTTAATTGGAGACTATAGTTTATGAAACTAAAACGCAGCTTTTGGTTAAAGTACTCTGTTATGTTTTTCTATCTTTGATGATCCACTCATCAGAATGGGAACTACTTTTTTGTCCCTTAAAGTAATTTTTACCCCTAGACCATCTTCTGTGAATATACAGTCAACTACTACTTGACAACCTGATTTCATTTTCACTTAAATGTCATCTTAATATGGTTGTCTCCAGATAATTCTCAACATGGAGGTTGAAATTTTCATGGTGAAATAGCATATAGGTAAGTGATTTTCAAATGTGTAGCCTATGGAACTTATGAAATATCTATATACTTGAATTCTACCTACTGAATCAGATTTTTTCATTGTCTTAAAATTGTACATGCTTAATATGGGTGATTCTCAATTATATTAAAGTATTCTTTCATTTTATTTTAGAAATTTATAGAAGCAATGATAGTTTATGGAATTATTGCTAAACCTAGTATCTATCAACATAATGAGCCACTTTCTTTCCATTTTGGGGGCCCTCATCATTTGCATTGCATTGGAGTTCTGGATCCATTGTTATATTGGAATGCACAAAATTAACCTGTAAGCACCACCTGCCCCAGGACCAGGTAACTTCCTGGAATGCTAGGACTGGTAGTTCTTGGAAAATTACAACGCTTCATAGGAATGTATGATGTCCATTAGGTGTCCTTCTAAACCCTGCAACATATGTCTTGGGGCCATTTCAGCTGGGAAATTCCAGGGAATGGTCCTGACCAAAGTCCATCTCTTAGTATTTAATATTTAATAAAGCTTGCTTTAAATTTGGCCCCAAATGGTAGAGTTGGTTTTTCTCCAGCGGATCTCAGAATTAACAGTATGAAGGAAAAAGAATCATGTAAAAGTTTCACTCTTTGGAAGAGGAAAGATACAGGACACAAGACCTATGGAAGGGAGGAATGGCTATTTAGAATGTAACAGATACAAAATGCTTTGCTAGTTGCTTGGTGAGATAATGAAAGAAAAGAACCCCCCCCGCCCCCCGCCCCCAGAAACTCAGGATTTCGGAGGATAAAATAAGCGTTTAAACAGCCGACTCTTGTACCAGTGAAGTGTGAGAAGAGTTGTAAGAGAGTTCTATGCAAAGAAAAAGAAGTGGTTGGAGTGATTAACTGAGCATATGGACACTTCACTCCACATCCAATAAGCAAAAAATTTAAAGTCCTTCGAAGGTCCTTAGAACAGGCAAGTGGCTGTAATTCAGTTGTTTAACAAGGGCAAATATAAAGATGCTAATCTTAGCTTGCAGTGGGATAGAGAGGTTCAGTGGGATCAGTGGCTCCTTAAGGCTGATGATAAAAGAGGCTCAGGTTTCCTGCAGCACGTTTGCTTGCTCCTCACTATGGAGGATGTATCCTAGCTGGGGGCAATGAAAGTGAGCAGCACTGAGAGGCTTTTGGAAGAGTAGCCTTGGGGTATCTCAAAAAATAGTTTCCCTACATGTGGCCTTTTCAAATTCCCTATACCACAGACAGTATACTTTGTTTTAAAATGAAGTTTGCTTTTTTTTCCCCTTGTTTTGCCTGTTTAATTGATTTTTGCCCATCCTTTCTTTTTGGACACATTTTTAAATAACTAACTTTTAACATGTGGCTTTGTTTCAAAATAAGTTCCCTTCTTTCATCATTTAGCAAGATAAATTAGCAGATATTCCCTGGATCTTAGATGACATTACTACATCTTCCCATGATTAGATGTTCTCAGCCACTTATTAGCACATTATCTCTTTATTCTTCCGCTAATTAAATATCGGAATGTATAGAAAATTTGGCAAAAATATCAGATGGATTAAAAGAGTTTTTGTAATGTTTGCTATTGGTGTCCCATACTCAGAACACGAAATAAGTATCAAATACAAACTTACCTTTATTCATTTTTATTGAATGGTGATTTTTTTTATTGGCATAATGTACACAGAAGCACTTAATGCCATGCATGTTAAACATTAACAGATGCACTAATGATAGTTTTGGACATTGACAGGTCTCATTCTATCCAGTATGGTTCCAACTTATTACGGAAAATAAGTTGATTTTAAATACATATTTATGTCATAGTAATCTTCAAAATTGGATTCTAAAACTAAACATTGAACTAATTTAAAATTGGGAATCACATTCTCGTCTAGTTATGCGATACAGAATTCAAGGTAATCTCTTATATTTAGTAATGCCTATTGTATGCAGAGCTGACCCTATGAGATTCCCCTTTTCTCAAAAAAAAAAAAAAAAAAAGCTGTTGAATTTAGAAAGGTAGCAGGGAAGCCAACCAACAATGGCATGCAACCCTAAATTATAATTTGCAGGCAAACCCAGCAGAGGAGCAAATATCTACTTACCAATTATCACATTGGATAACACTCCAAACAGTATGTCTAGACTGTTACAAAGAAGTGCAAATGACAGTCACACTAGATGTGTGTATTTTTTTTTTTTTTTGGCTATTAACAGTTCTTTTATTGTTCTGAATTGGAAGCTGTGGCACCCTACTGACAGCCAAGCTCAGGGTGTCAGATACGAACATATCATACGTTAGCTGATTTTATTTTCAGAGATTGTTTTCCTTAAGGGAATAAAAATAAAAGACAGCAAAAAAAAGACAGATATTACACTGTCTTGGAAGACTAAACATGGTATACACCTAGGTTTGCCAATCAATTTGGGTCTATTCCAATTGGTTCAATCATGTCAATGACTATCAAGGATACTGTTTGTTTCTACACAGTAGAAACAAGTCATCACTAAAAAATGTTTGGCTATCACATGTGTGTCCTTAATTGGAGAAGAGAATAGAAAAGGATTTATGAACAATATAGGAGAAATTCATGTTGGCCTAAACCTCTAATGAAGTTACTCATAATACCCATCCTATTGTCTGGATAGGAATGGACAGCTAAGTTTTGGGTATCTTAGGGTATCCTTAAGAATTTTCAACTTTGTATCAACTAGTTAATATTTTCTAAGTATTAGATACTTCCAAATGTATCATCTAAGCTAACTTCTGCAACAAATTTTTATGTAGAGTTCATTTTATTTCAGGTTCATTTTAGAAATAGAGGAAAAGAGACTAATGTGATCCCATAGTTATGTGGGAGACATATTAACATATTTTGTTAATATGTATGTCAAGTATTCTGTTCAGAAATTTAAAATATTAGTTTATTTGTTTACATTTCAAATGTGATCCCCTTTCTCAGTCTCCACTCCATGAACCCCCCACTCCCTCCCCTCCCCTTTACTTCTAAGGGGGTGCTACCCTATCCACCTACCCAGTCCCAACTTATGAGCAGCCTCATGTATATATAATATGGTATTATTCTCTTAAAATGTCATAACATGGTAGATCTTTAAAATTACAGATACAGAAGGGAACTTTTATGGGTGTTAGATATGTTTATAGCCTTAGTGATATATATATATATATATATATATATATATATCAAATATATGTGTGCATATATTTGAAATCCAGTAAAGTTGAAAAGATAATCATGAAGAATATGCACACTGTCTAGTTTATATCTAGTGATTGACAAATATTACATATTATATACTAAGTTGTGGACCATAGAAACTGCAAGATATCTAGGGCTAGAGTCTTCGGGCTGGGTTCCAAAGGCTTATATTATCAGTTTATATAGTTCAGCCTTATTCTTATGGAAAAAGTCTTAAAACTGTTTAGCACAATCAGTTCATTGAAACGTATTCACTTAGGAACAAGCTTTGAGTAGATAAGATACCATATGACTCTGAGTTGGTAGGCAATACTTTAATATAAAACTCCTTATTCATTGGATTTTATTTATTTATGGAGATATCACTTGGATACAGGCTAGATTGAAGTTTAATTTTTTTGTGATTATAGACTAGGAGCTCTGTCAATGCTCAAAAGTCCTACTTCTAGGACAATTGTAAATGTAGCTAGAGATTAACAAAACCTCAATTAATGCATCAGACTAAATGGGAGGCCCTTAAATAGAGCAAATGCTATCAATTCACTGCTCCTTGTCTTTTATTTCCTTATTTACTAAACTCTGTAGCATGCTGGGGACATTCAAAATATGAGGTTTATTGATCTATGAGTTATATGTGTTCACTCACCCATGGTGCTATTTTCTCAATCTAGAAACGTGACTATAGTTACTGGTTTTAATGAATGGCGACTTAGTATGAAGAGCAATTACTGGAAAACCATTCTCCTTTAGTCATTTAACTTACAGATTTTGCCAACAAATATGAACACTTTCTACAAGAGAAGCTGAGACACATATGGAGAAATATTTAAAAAGCCATAGAAGAGGAGCCATTGGATTATACATTATTATTCTATATTTTAATATTCTTCCATAATCATCTTTTTATTACATCAGATATCACTTTCCTTCCTTTGTAAGTAGAGTGAATAAGATGAGATCATCATTATTTGACTGCATATCCTACAAGACACACAATGCTCGGTGTGATATGGTGCCTGTATACCTTTGAATAGTGCTAGGTCACCAAATTCCTGTGGTCCAGAAACTATAGCTTCAGTGTACCCTTCACAGTGTCTACTGGAACCATGTGAGGACTTTCTCATCTCCAAGATTAACTTATGGCTTCCATGTTCATTTATCCACTCGGACAAATTTAAAAAGCAGAACCATTTATGAGGATCTCTGTTTAGTGTCTGTTCCTGTTGCTAGAGCATAAGCTCCATAGAAGCAGAAGCTTATCTTGTTTATCATCTCATCATTATCATGATGCTACAGAAAACACTTGAAAAATGGAAGTAATGATTAATGAAAGCCTGGGTACTCAGTGGGGAACTTCTACCTAAAAGGTAAACAGTTAATATAATGTATGAATCTGTGCTAACTTTATTCAAAATGGGAGTGTCAAGTTCTGTATTGTCTAGTGAGTATCCTGATGTGGCAATGTACATTTGAGATCTGCCTAGCTGGGAGATGGTGGCGCCCGCCTGTAATCCCAGCACTTGGGAGGCAGAGGCAGGTGGATTTCTGAGTTTGAGGCCAGCCTGGTCTACAGAGTGAGTTCAGGACAGCCAGGGCTACACAGAGAAACCCTGTCTCAAAAAAAAAAAAAAAAAAAAAAGATCTGACTAGTGGGACTAAAATAAGCTGAATTTTTATCTTAAAATGCAAAAAATACTTATAGCTTTTGTGTAGACAGTGAAAATGTGTTATTTCCAAATATGTAGATATTGAATGATGCTTAAATTTTCTAAGTATTATAAAATGGTTCAAAATTTTAACATTAGATTTATTACTTTTCTGCCCATTGTAAGTTCTCCCATTGCTTTTTGTAGTAATGAACTTATTTTTCACTTTGAGAACTGTAATTTCTGCTCTCTTTAGCATTTGATTCATTAATCCAGCTAGAATATATTTATTTTTCTTTAGGTATATGGTATGAATTAAAAATCTATTTGTTTCTTAATAGCTGTCTCAACACCATATGTTTCATAATGCTTCTTCCCCCCTCCACTGAGGTTTTTTGGTTTTGTGTATGGAGTGTATATGTGTTTATATGTATTCATTTGCTTCCATGTATATATGAATGCATATCTTTGTAGAGTCCACAAGTTGATATTGCCTGTCTTCCTCAATTGCTTTCTACCTTCTTTAAAATATTTTCATTCTAACCTATGTATGCACATATATGTTATGTGCTGTGGAATTGGTGCCTCTCCTGCTTAACAATGGTTCTGGGGATTTGAAGAGTGAACTCACGTTTCTAGGCTTGTGCGGCAAGCATCTTTATGTGCTGAACCGTCTTGCTGTCTCTGTCTGTGTCTCTGCCTATCTGTCTCTCTGTCTTTCTCTGTCTCTGTCTCTCTGTCTCTCTGTCTCTCTGTCTCTGTCTGTCTCTGTCTCCATCTGTCTCTGTCTCTCTCTCTCTCTCTTTTATCTCTCTCTTTCAGACAAGGTCTGTCATTGAACCTGGAGTTCTAAACCTAAAGTTCATGGAGCAATTTAGTGAGTCTAGCTGCTAGCCTGTTCCAGGGATCTTTCATTTTCTGTTTTTCCAATACTGAAAATCCAGGAACATGTCACCAAGCTAGGTTTTATGCTTTTGCATGAGTACAGGGTATTGGACTAAGTTCCTCATGCTTGCGTGGTAAACACTTTACTGAGCTATAGCCTCAGCTCCTTCACACTGACTTTTTGATGCTGACTTAATGATACAATAAATTTAAATTTGTGCTTGGGCATGTTCCAGGGCTTTTATTTGGTTGTGTTAATCTGTCTATGAAAGCTTTGAAATAGACTTTATTGTTGGAAGCTTCCCTTACTATGTGTTTTAGGTGTTCAGACAGAGTTAATACAGTGCTTATTCTTTTCCTTGGGCTTGTAAAAGTTTGTGATCATAGTTTCAAAATTTCAATTCAAGACACATGACTAACAAATCAAAATGTGGCCCCTATGATGTTATTTCTCCTTCATGCTTAGGGCTCTGCAGATGGGAAGTGTTAACTTATTCAGGGATAACTGTGTCACAGTATTTGACAGAGCTGTGACTGCTAAAGTAATTAGTACTTACTCCTTTGATTGTTAGGGAAAAAATTCCAAAGGTTATTTGTTCCCAGCTTTTACTCTTCAAGGACCTCTTAGGTAGCTTTCAGGGAAGCTGTGTCACCTACATATTCAATGCAGCCCAATTACTTACTAAGAGTCACAATACATTGAGATCAGAGTGTAACTGAAGTCAAAGCTGCAGGAAGTAGCAGCGCTTCTAATGAATATTCAATGGTGATTAGGATGCAAGAAAAATCCCAAACAGTTTTAAGTATCAGGTGTAATATGGAGTAATCAGGTAGCAGCTACTTGAAGCAACTGCTTGAAAGTGATGTGTTTTTGATTGGAAGATTTCTTAAGAATTGCATTTTAAAAATTAGGATTACTTTTTTTTTCAGGAAGGTTCAATTGTCACTTTTTGATTTAATTAAAGCACATACACATATACAAACAACGATACTAATCATTAGTCATAGTCAGCTAAATGACCTCTGTTTTTATGAGAATCTGGAAAGCTGAGATTACCATATGAATGGTATTTGCAATGTATTCTTTGGGGTAGTATATAAACATTGTAGAGATGAAATTATTAGTCTAAAATCTTAGTCATGGGACTTTTAGTGGTTATTCCATCTATCTTTCTATCTTAAAGTAGACACCAATCTATATTTGTCATCAATATCATCTTAGTCCCACTAAAGGAAAAATGGTAATTGAAACTCTCACAGAGCGTTCTAACACTACTCCCTAAAGAGACAATTATAAGCTATGCTGAGCTCTTATCAAGCCTTTGATTTTCAATTTGCATATAGATACACAGTTTTAATAAATGTTCAGAGGTCAATGCACATTTAGTAAAATCTCCTATGTTTTTTATACCCACATATTCCATAGACATTGAGAATTGATAATCCAATACTTCATTCATGCCTAATTGATCATCCATTAAACACTTTTGGCTGCCTTGATATGACCTTGAAGCTATAAGAATTCTTGATAATTAAATATTCCATAATTTTTATTACCTGACAAAGTCACACAACTTATTTTGACTCAACTTTAATTGAGCCAGAAATTATAAATGCATAGGTTGTGAATATGTTTTGTGAATATAACCTTTCAGTCAACATGTCGGAAAGGAAAGCCCTGTTAATTACAACGAGGAGGCTCACCCAGGTTTACACTGAAACCTCTCAGCTACTTGCTATATAATCTTCATAAGCTTCATTTATTTTCCTGTGCCTGGTTTTATAAATTGTAAATATCTAACCAATTGAGTTTCCTATCCCATAGTTTTGTTTTTTTTTTTTTTTTAAATTAGATATCTCGTATAAGATTCACAGCACAGTGCTTGGTTATAAGTAAATTCTACACACAAGTAGATTACTGTCATTATCCATTATATTTGGAAATTGGTATGCCACATGTGTCATGTTGAACATGTATCAAAAAACAAGAAAGATATGTGATTAAATATGCACTTGTACAGTGTGTACTATAAACACCAGGGGAAAATGATTTCATGGAAGATGTGGCTTGCATGGAGACTTAAATAGTGGAGATATAAACATGAGTGAAGAGAAGGTATACCAGAAAACATGCCTATAATGAAGACAAAGCCAAGGAAAGTAGGGATGAACCTTAGAGCTTTAAAACTCACCCATGCAGGTGAGTAACATTATATTAGTTACTTGAAAAAAACCTCAAGTTATATAGGTAGGAAATATAATTTTTAGAAACTGGTATGCTCCCCATTTTCTCTCCCTTCCTCCCTCCCTCTCTCTCTCCCTGTCTCTCTCTCTGTGTCTCTGTCTCTCCCTTCCATTACATGTGATTACTTGAATTATCACTTTTCATATTTACAACCAAAGTCTATTCATTTAAAACTTTTTATTATCAATTATCTTTTAGTTTTTTTGTAGATAACATGTATAGGAAAAAGGTATTTTGCATGTGTTTGTATGTGTATGTGTGTATATACATGTTACAAGACATGGGTGGTACGTGTGTGTGTTTATGCACATGTATGGAGGACCAAAGCTGACATTGGATGTCTGTCTTGATTATTCTCCATTTTATCTATTGGGGCAGATTCTCTCACCTAGCCCAGAGCCTACCACTTTGGGCTAGTTTATCTAGGGAGATTCTTAGAGATCCCCTATATTCATCTCTCCAGGGCTGGGAGGAGAGGGCTTAGTCAACAGACTCATCTTTCTAAATCATGGAAGAAAATCTTACAGCCAGGTGAGAGCCTAAGCCTAGACTGCTTTCTTATGGATTTAAGCTTTTCATTTGGATGGAAATTGTAACAAACGTAATTGTCTCACAAACAAAGTAAGTAGGCCTTATATTTAATAATCTACTTCATTTAACCCAAGATACTGTAATAAGGAAAGAATTTTGTTGTTAAACTTATGTTTTCTTGCCTTAAAAGTATGCAAAAGTTAGGCCAAACTAAACCAACAAGCTGGGTTAGTCAGATGTTAATGGAGTTTGCACTGGACACACATGAAATATTTTCTTTGTTCTCAATTGTTTAGCGCTCCCTCTTGTGTTGCTACCTCTTAGTAACACTTAATGACTTTCAGAGGACCCTGTAATTTCTGATAATTTTTTGTATTTCAGAACTGAACATGATGCTTTATTTATTAGTTTTTGAGGCACAATATCTGTACCTACTTATGGGTTACAATTAAGTGAGATATAGTACATGCAAAACATTTGGAGTATTGCACAGCCATAGTAATTTTCAATAAATAACATCTTGAAAATATTACTAAAATTAAAAATAGTACAACCACATACAATATTATTGATAGTTAAGATTCTTAATTTTTGACTTTGGCAAGTCTGGTTACAACTGTGCCAGAGGCACACACCTATTGCTTTCTTACATGAACATTTAGTAAATAACTTACCTCCATCATTGTCCAAGTTGTCGCCACAAAGCATTTCCATGACAATGTTGCAGCCCGTTCCACTCCAACCAACCTGACACACACAGTGCCAACCGTTTTGATCCAGGGTACATCGTCCATTTCCAAAGCAGAGTCCTGGACAGCCATCTAAAAAGACAGCAGAGGGTAACAATCACAGAGTCACCAGAATGGGATTGGCCAACAGTGATGTATCTGCCCACAGGGAAGAATTTAATCATCAGGGCTCTGTTCAGAGGAGGTGCTGAATAAATGCAAGAGGAGCTTGCTTACTTGCAACACCTTCCCAGGGAACTTGTTATCCCTGACTTTGCAGTGTTTTTCCTTAGAGAGCCAATTAAGTGTTATTAATGCTAATCCCAATTCCCAACCTCTGGTTCAGATAGGAGGAAAACTGTGGTGGGGGACAAGAAATATTTTTTGTTTCTTTTTGAAAAAAAATCTATCTCCTCATTTCTCCCAAAACTGGATAGATGATGCTGTATCTAGTTATGGTCAATAAGTTGAAGAAAGATGGCAGTTTCTATGAAGAGAAACTTTCTTCAACAACTTTTAACTTGTGATGGTTTTCCTTTGGTGATCTAGTGCATCAGGACATAGGTATGTTGATTTACAATTCAGACAATACCACTGTATATTTGCTTATTCCTTAGAAAAGTGCTATACTCTATTTGCATCTATTTAGATTTTCAAGATTATTATTGATCTGAGGGCTAAGCACTGTGAATTTTACTTCTGCGATATCTCTTGCAAAACCCAGCATACTATTGTGTTTATTATAATAATATTAAGTACTTAGAAAATGTTTATGGGATTAAAAGATGCCATACATAGATTTCCTGAAATTTAGAGAATAACTGGAAAATATACTCAAAAGGAAATACAGATTTTAAATAGCTTTTAGCTAATTAATAAAGCATGAATGCAGATAATCATACTTTTTTAGAATTCAGCTTCTTTTTCTTTAGTACCTCCTAAAAATGTATCTCACTCTTTCTACCAGTAGTTCAGAGGTAGGCACTACCATAAAGAAACTGCATGTTCTAGGTGATCATTGCCAAATATATGGATACAATGATGATGATGATGATGATGATGATGAGAAATATACATACTGAGTATTTTCCCAATAGTCATAAAAAGGCTAGACCTGGCTTTTAATAGGGGGAGTTCAATTAAAATTCTTTTTAATGTATGCCTTCCAAAGAAAATTTCAGAAGAATAAATATAAACTTTAGTTTTAGAATATTGTAGAAGTAACCTCATCTTTTTTCCAAATGGTTTTCAAGGAAATAAAACTTTAAAATAGCAGATGGCTTACAGAAAGTATAAGTTTTATGAGTATCATATCCCCAAGTGATGGCATAGAAAGAATATACATAGCCTTGGAAAAGGGATTTCTCTATTTGTATTCTTGTAGGTACTCAGTGGAGAAAAAAAAAACCCAAGGTGATTTGGAACACAAAAACACTACATATTTGACAGGAAATCCATTGTAGTCCCTGTCAAAACAAATCCCTGGAGGGACAGAGGTTAAGGTACTTAGAAAGACATAAGAATTCTATATGTGGACAGAGAAACATTGTTTCGAAGAATACTTCATCTGTCTGTCTCAACCTAGTTTGCTTAGTATATGTGAAACTTCCCCCCACAATTTTCTACAAAGAACAAAGAAAAGAGTCCTTATAATTGCTAGTCCATTTTATACTGTCACAATGGTGATGGTCTAATTGTTAGAAAAGCAAGCTATCTTCTAGTATCATTAGTATAAACACAGAAGTAGTACACTGAAATTAAATTGCCCAAAGTAAAAACCAGAAAGTAACCAACCAAGCCACCACATGTAACCAAGCAACTAAAACTAAAACACTGCCTTTGTTGTCCCTCCCGCATGCATAGTTGTTTGAAAAGATCATATCTGCTCTTAAGAAAAAGTCTTACCTCGAACAGCATCTAAGTAGTGAGCTAAAAGAGAGGAAAAGAATGATTGAATGCATTTCTGGGGGACCAAAATTATACAACATATACTAATGGTTTACCATCTGTTGTCTGGAAGGAGAACAGCAAACTATGAGTTGTTGAAATGCCTGAAGCTCAAAACTTGGTACACTAGCCTGTGTATTCTGTGAATAATATTTATGTGCAGAAGTTATTAATGTATTTTCTGCAAGAAACCCTAATAGTCGTCCTTAAAAGTGTCATATTTCACTAAATGTATATGAAGTGCATTTTTAAAAACATTTCACTAATAACTTCTATGAAGGAAGCTGTATCTTCTTATTGTGGATGTCTCTAGAAGAGAGTTCTGGAACAACCAGCTTTGGCAATCATCACAGTACTTAAATTGTCTCACGTGAAGGCAATAAACTGACTCTAGTGCAGAATGTAATTACTTAAGCTGCATCTGAATCAACCCTCACCATCTTTTTAATGGTTCTTAAATATTCCCACAGTCATAGAACAAGACTTACTGTACCTGTCGTAGAATAGTATATATTATGCATTGCTTTGACAGATTCAAGCCATTATAACAAAATAATATCACCTAAAAGTGAAAGTTATAGTACAGTCTACTGGGAGAAAAAAAAACTGAAAATGAATTGTATATCATAATGCTTGGCTCATGTTCAGGAGTATTTGGCCAACACAAATCACATTTTTGTGTGTACTTTTATTTATATATTTTTGGTTCTGTTTTGTTTTTCTTTTAAGAGAGAAAGAGCATGGAATTGGATGAGTAGAGAGGTGGGAAGATTTTTCTGTACTTAGGAGAGGAGAAAAATGTGCTAAAATATATTATAGAAATAAACTAAAAAAAAATTACCAAAATCAAAAGATCACTCCTGTCTTTCATTGGTGCACCTTTTCTTTGTAGCCATGGAAATACCAGTGGAGCACTGTGACCCATTTCTCTAGTACAACAATGAGAATTGTACATTCATATTTATTTCATTGTATATTTACAATGGTTAGTTTTGACTATGACTTGACACAGTCTATAATTATCTGGGAAGAGTCTCAATAAAGGGATGTTTAGGTCAGGTTGGCCTGGGGGCATGTCTGTGGGAGATTATTGTGATTACATTATTTGAGACCGGAAGACTGGTCTCTTGTGTGCAGGGCATCCTGAGCTGTAAAGGAAGGAGAACGTGATCTGGGCACAAGTACACACACATTTACTGTGCTCTCATTCTGTTTATGAGTGTGGTAAGCCTAACTCTCTTTAGCTCCCGACACTGTGACTTCTTTACCATGATAAATTGGAACCTGGAACTGTGATCTAAAATATACTCTTTCTAACCTGAGTTAATTTTGTAGTGTCATTTTATCACAGAAATCATAATAAATATGATTAAGACAAAGTAAAAAAAGCCTTTGTGGCAGATATATACACAAATTGAAGGCTCTTTGGCTTATTTGAAAATGAAACTATTTTATAATTTAAATCTTAATTATTAGTAATCTCTTTTACATTGTGAGTAATCTCTTTTATTTATATTTTATATTACCATATGATATGATAATTATTACATAGGCACCACTTGCCTACAGAGTGTTCTGTCTGGCCATGGTTTGAATATTAGTGAAACTGATGACTAAGTTGTGAGAAGGGGTGAATGCTTCAGTATAAATTCTGTACTACTGAATAAAGATAGACAATTCAATACAGCTCTATTGATAATCGGTCAGGAGTGTGTTTTTCATGTACATTAAAGACAGCCTCTAACTATGTTAAATGGGCTCTATTAAAGTAGTCCCATTTAATAAAATTGCCTGTAGGTGCTTTCACTTGAAATAACCTTTACTTTTCAAAAGGAAAAATGGACAGTGAATGTTACTATCAACAAAAGCACTTGTCTTGTTAACTAATGACACTTTATTCCAATATATCATCTTTCATTTGAGTAACTCAAAGTGCTTGAAAGCAGAAAAATATATGAAACACTGAAGTAACGAGAAAAGAAACAATGGAAGAAATCAGTACACTGCTGTTAAAAAAAACCTCTCAGTTCACAAAAATTTGTAGCCAATATTTCTCCTTCCCCTTCTTCAACTTGAAATTGTATTCTGAATAGCTTGTCAACTGACTCACTAGAACTCTCTTAACTTCTTCTATTAGCCCAACTGACTTTAATTAAAGTATGCTGATACTTACCAATTGTGCAGTGGTCGCCCTCCCATCCAGGGCTACATTCACATTTTCCATCTTTGCATTGGCCATGCTCAGCACAGTGGGAGTGACAGGAACGTTCCTCACATGTTGGTCCTACCCAACCTTCTTCACATTGGCATATTCCCCTTGAGCAGACCCCATGGCTACCACATTCCATGGTACAGAGCTCTGTGGAAATTCAAAAGAGGCATATTAACACATTTAGTTAAAGCCAACAGTCACTCCTTGCTGAAGTCATCAGAATAAACAAACATTGCAGCCTATACTGATAGCTTAAATGAAATGTATATGAACATGCAAAAATATATAAACAAAACATCACATACATTTCTTGTTTCTGAGTAAACATATATGGAACTTTGCAAAGAAGGTAGTCAAGACTCTATAAAATAAATTTTAGTGCAAACTGACTTTAATTCCATAGAATGATGTCATCAAGACTTAGAAAGGAATTGTTTGTCCAACAATTGTCTGGGAGGATTCCTTAAAACTTCATTAGGATCACACATAATATTGAGTTATTTTATGATATTCTATGAATTTACAGTGGGTGATGACACAGTGAAATAGTGTTCTAAGCTTACTTAGAAAGATAATATTGGAAAGAAACTAACATAATAAAATTCATAACACACAAAAGACAAGACTTCCAATGACAGCAATCAACTAGTTTATCTGATCACACAATCAATATTTGCATTTATTCTAAGCATATGAAATGACTCCTTGTTGATTAAAGTATACAGCCTTCTTATCCTGAAATGCTATTCAATGTTTAGCCAATATAATGATGTTGTGTCCTGGCTTTGCCAAAGTTGTCTGCTTTGTCTCCTTGTCTTTTGAGTGAGAATTGTTGAATATTAATAAAATCCTGACAGTAGATAAACCAAAATCAAAGCTTGGCAAGCTCCTTGCTTATCTAATTCTCTTGCTAGAAAAGAAGGGATCAAAGTTTCTGAACAGATTCAATATGTTTGGTCATATACCCTTGAAATGGAAAAAGGGTATTCTGGAATTTGAGTGGTCATTTTCATATTCTAAAACTTGAAATTTCCTGTTAAGTGTGATTTGGCTACAATAATATTTATAAACTCTATAGATATGAAGATAACTTTTAGGATATGACAAGATCTTTATGATAAATCAATATCTTTCAAATTTATTAAAATCAGAATTAATTTGCCTGCTAATTATTATTTTGTATGTATGTGCTTCATGTATGTTTACATGTGTGTGGCTGCACATGTATAAGTGCACACATGTGCACATATGTATGTACCTATGTGTGGAGGCCAGAGTTTGATGCTAAGTGTCTTTCTTGATGGCTGTCCATTTTATTCAATGAGGAAGAGTCTATTGCTGAACCTACAGCTTACCTATTTGGCTACTCTAGATAGCTATCTTGGCCCAGGAATCTCTTTGTCTCTGCATCCAGAGTGCTGTAATTACAGATGGGCCAGCATACCTACCTTCCATTATTATGTGGTACTAAGTATAGAAAGTCTAGTCCTCAATCTTGTAGAGCAAGCCCTTTGTCCACCAAGCCACCTTCCAAAACGTTTTTTTTTCAGGCTTGGGATTGATAAAAGTAGGAGATTTAAAATATGAAATAATGACTGATAACTCTTAATATCTTTGAACAACTTATCAACATTCTTTTTCTGACTTGTGTTATGTATATACCAGAGGGAATAATATATACATATCAATGGCTAGTGGACTGATTGGAGATATATCTTAGGGGTATAAGTAAGAGGAGTTTATCCGGTTTGGATATGATTAATAAAGCAAAGGGTAAATTAATAAAAACAACAATAAATTAATGGATAATGATGCTGTTTATGAAATGGTAAAAGTTTGGGGAAATTACAAGTAGACCACCAAAAGTATTATCTTTATTATTTGTATACTGAGTCATGTGAAAAATCAATTAATTACTACAATATGTGTATGGGATGGGCTAAAATATCATCTTTTTCATATGTATACTTAATTATGTGAAAAATCAGTTAATTACTAGAATATGTGTGTGGGCCAGGCTAGGTCTGGAGATATAATTTGGCAGTCTTTATTATATAGATAATAGAGATAGTTGAACTGCTCCCATATGATATATAAAATAGCAGATCTTCTGAAATTCTCACTGATTTGAAAACTATGTAGGCTTTAATGAAACAAACAGAATTTATTTTTTTAATAAAATACCATATAAAGTGTCAAAAAGGAAAGGAGGCATCATCAAAGGATACCGAGAAAGCAATTCACTTTAGGAAGAAATCCAATGAAATTATGGAGTAGCTAAAGCTCAAAGAGAAATGATTTTTTAAAGAATTATTCATTTATTATATGTAAGTAAACTATAGCTGTCTCCAGACACTCCACAAGAGGGTGTCAGATCTTGTTATGGATGGTTGTGAGCTACCATATAGTTGCTGGGATTTGAACTCAGGACCTTTGGAAGAAGGTCCTTTGGAATAGTCAGTGTTCTTAACAGCTGAGCCATCTCTCCAGCTTGAGAAATGATTTTTTAAAGAAGGAATGGTGTACTATAATTACTATTCTAATAGACCTCTAAGACATAGTCTGACATGAGCCCACTGGACTCATCCACAAGACCCTCTCAGTGACTCTATTAAAAGCTAAACTGATAAAGTACTAGTGGCAAGGCCACATGCGACTAAAATAGAGAATGAATGGAAAGGCATTTATGGGACTACCAGATCATAAATATGTCTAGAACACTAAAAAATCTATTTAAAAAGGTGAGCATTCATCTAATAAGTGGTAGCCTAGATAGAATTATCTTAAACTAGCACCAGATTCCTACACCTTGATTCTACATTTCTGATTGATGATTTGATCTTCTAACAGCAGTTCTTGTGGTGAATCTGAAATCACGATCTGTTTCCTCTAATGGTTCCTTTGGTGACACTAAAAACAGATCTTCCTAAGAGGAGAGATTTGATTTAAAAAACTTCAAGTCAAGACGGATGGCAATGACGAAATGGAAATGTTTCTTATATATTGCTTTGTGTAAGCATACAAATACAGAAGCATTGGTTAAGTGACAGGATCTGACAACTAAAAACTTGGACGTTAGGAAGTAATGTAGATAGAAAATATTATTATATAATAATATATGATATGAAATGTCCTAATTGAAACACTTGTAAAGCTCTGTGTTATTCATGAGGCAGGAAAGAAGTACTTTGTCAAGGGTGTATATAAAAATGTAAATGTAAGACCTGGTTTCTAATAATAGGATCCAATATTTTTTATTATTACTTTCTAATAAAAACTAGGACAAGTAGACAATATATTTAAATATTATTGAAGATAATAGATTCCCTAAGACAATAAAGAATTACTGTATCAATTTCAAGACAAAAAAGAAAACTCAGTGAGAGGATTCTGACATTTATGGATGCTTTTTCTTGTAGAAATGTCTGGCTGTTTTAGTTGAGGAAGATAGAAAGGCCTAGAAGCTGGATTAAGCTCTGTCAGACTTGTGATGGCCAAAAATCTATTTGAAAAATAGATAGATATTGGTTACTCTCTACAACTTCATGATAAGGAAAGGAAGAGGAGATGGAAAGATTGTAAGAGCCAGAAGTGTAGGTGGACAGTTTATAAGACACAGAGGAGGGATGACTCCAGTGACACTGTCTTCCAGACACTACAGGGCCGATGCACATAAGAACTCACAGACTGTGACAGGAAATGCAAGTTCTGTACAGGTTTATCCAGACAGGGACGAACTGAGATGGGGAAGCAGACATGGGGGTTCCACGCTTAACCAAGAAAGTACCTGTGATTGATATATGCTGACAAATAGGAAATCACTGTTCTCCAATGGTGATCAACCACACTTGAGGGTAGGAATTATGCCCAGGATTACTTGGGCAACATAAAACTAACACAATGGCACAATGATCTTTTTGTGGACTTTTTGTTTCATTTTACTCTGTTTTCCCAGTTTCGGTCTTATTAGTCTTTACATGGAGGGAGGGACAGAGGTGAGTGGGAGGGAGAGAGGCTAGAGGGAGAGAGAGAGACACAGAAAGAGGAATGGAGGCAGGGAGAGCACAGCACTTGTGGACAGAGAGGGAGGAGTTTGAGTAGGGGACAACATGATCAAAACACATAAGGTTTTTTTCAATATAAAACATGACAAAAATATCAAAATAGAAAAATGGCCAGGAAATTCCCATCATTGTATCAAAGTGAATTCAAAAAATGTAAAAGAAAGAAAATGATAATTACAAGAATCGAGAGTAATAAAAGAGTAGCAAATAACTCTACAGAGTTTAAAGAAAAACTATTTTATTTGAATAGATCAATAACGTTGATAATTCCCTTGTGGTGAGTGGTCAATCAAGACAAAAAGTAGATGTCTTTATTAATTAATACCCAGAATGGAAAGTAGGAAATCAGTGCAGTTTTTTAAACTCTGTATTTGAACATGTTATTACGTGAGCAATTACCATGAAACTACAACATGTATTTATAACAACACAAGTCAAAAGAAACTGGATAATATATAAAGTACTTTAATCCCATGGTAAAGAATAAAGAAAACTCTAGTCTCAGATGGAAATATTTGTAAATAGATCAAACTTTTAAGGATAAAACAATTTATAAACCTGAAAAAAATTCCCAAAGAATAAAGTAGACACCCTTTAAAATGTGTCTTATGAAGTCAATGTAAACTACATATAAAATTCTAGCAATGGCCTGAATACCCAAGGCACAAATCGCATAACAAATGACTCCCATGAAGAAGTATGGAGAGGGTCCTGATCCTGGAAAGGATTGATCTAGCACTGGAGGGGAATATAAGGACAGAGAAAAAGGAGGGAGGTGATTGGAGAATGCATGGAGAGAAGAAGGTTTATGGGACATATGGGGAGGGGGAATCCGGGAAAGGGGAAATCATTTGGAATGTAAACAAAGAATATAGAAAATAAAAATATATTTAAAAAATTCTAGCAATGGTATTATACGTGAAAATATAAGAAAATATGGCATATATCTGAAAACAGTATGGAAGAAAGAAAATTCATATGAAATAAAATAAATGAAATACATGAAAATGAAAGTGCGTCTTATTGAATCTTATGTAAGGTAATCAAATTTAAAACAACTAACAAAATACATTCTACCCCTCCATTGGTTATTGTAAAATGTTTTAAGTGAAATGGAAATAGCCTGAACAAGTGTTTAGCTTCGTGGACTGGAAAGCCCAATATTCCCCTTTTCCAAAGTAGTTCTTTCATTTCACAAAGAAATGAATGAGTATCTTTGTATATTTGTGCCTGGTATATAGGTATTTGTATTTTTATGAAAACACTGGTGAACTAAACAAAGAAGTTCAACAAGATAAAAAGCTGTGCAGTTGAGAGTAGGATCGGCTAGCATAGTACAAAGTCGTATTAACTTAGTACATATTAGCCCAGAGCTACACACAACAAAATCAACACATATAGGAAAACTTGATTTATGGTGAAGGTGACCCTACCGACATTCAGAGAGAGTATTGAGTTAAATGAAATGGTATGGAAAACTGAATATCCATCAGAAAAATATCTATGGTATTTTGTACAATAAATTAATTTAAAATACTTGGTAAGCACTACCTAGCAATGCTGCTGAGTTACATCATTAGATAATAATTTCAAGACTTTATGATAGAAAGATATTTTATAGGAGGCATTAAGATACAAAAATAAATGTAAAATCCAGTAATTTTGTCCATTAAAATTAATAACTACTTACCAAAAGACAGAGAAAAGATATTCTACTCGGTAGTATATATTACTAAAAACGATTTTGTATTTAGAGTACTACAAGGGCTTCAAATTAATAGTAAAAGCATCAGAAGAATTGGCATATATGAAAGGGTATCCAAATGGCCCAATACAAATATCAGGGAGATGTAAATGAAAATAATTCCTTGCAGAAACACTATAATGGTTTAAAGTAAAATGAATGATATGGATAGTAATGTGTTACGGATAATTTGAGAGAAAAGAGTCTCATGCATCACACAAGGCTCTGTAGATTAGTGTGATCAGTTTGGAAAAATATTGGAAATTATCTGCCAAAGTAGAACATGCATATATTTTCTTATGCCACAGTTCCACTACTTGGGATTTTCTTGGCAGAGTGAAAGCTAGCAAATGCTTTTCAGAAAGTATGTATAAAACTGTTCACAGAAAAATTATTGGTGCTAGACAGAATGGACACACTTCAAACACCCATCAGCAGTAAGATGAATTATTAATTGCAGCAATCATATGAAAAATGATAAGATGTAAGAAAATGATTGATAGCAAAATTCCACAATATGGATAAATCTGTAAAAGCAATGTTGGTTGAAAAAATTAAAAAACTATACATGTTGTAAGATTTTATTAAAACTTTATCAAAAGCAGGCAAGCAATATAATTCATGACTTTTGAATTTTGGCTTATGCATGCCTGTAACTTTAGGTTTAGTGAAGCTGAGGCAAAAGGAGAGAGGGGGAGAGGGAGAAGAAGAAGCGAGGGAGGGGAGAGAGGAAAGAGGGAAGAGGGAAGAGGGAAGAGGGAAGAGGGAAGAGGGAAGAGGGAAGAGGGAAGAGGGAAGAGGGAAGAGGGAAGAGGGAAGAGGGAAGAGGGAAGAGGGAAGAGGGAAGAGGGAAGAGGGAAGAGGGAAGAGGGAAGAGGGAAGAGGGAAGAGGGAAGAGAGAGGTCCTTATCTATAAAGAGAGAAAAATGGAAATTGGTAATGAGTGCTTACAGAAGGACATCCAGTTCTGTTCTTTATTTCTTACTTAGGTAGTAGTTACAAGGCATCCCATCATTTATTTGATAAATCATTGAATGGTATGTTTTAAGTTGAAAATTAAAGGGAACCACTACAAACAGAGAGAGAATAGATCTTCCTAGCTGGTATAGTGGAAAAAAAGTAAGAAGAACTCACTCAAAGAAAAGACAGAAAGGAGACAAAAGCAAAGAGAACAGTGTAAAAGGGACACAAAAGATTATAGGATCTAAATCCAAGCACATCAGTAATTTGAAGTAAATGAAAAATGAATTGACTGGTAATTGCAACGAGTTTCTATAACTGAATGAAAAGGAAAATTTAGTATTTTCTTTCAGCTAAGAATAGATTTTTTAAAAGAAATACTAATACAGAGAAGTTACAAATAAAGGGAAGAAACATAATAGATACAGAGCAACTAAGAAAAACTTGTGACAATTACAATGTTACCAGATGATAAAGACTTCAATGCAGGAAGCATTATCATGGATAAAGCCAGTTATTTTCTAACAACAACAGGATTCATCAGGAAGGAGTAGCAATCCAGACTCTGTATGGTAATATAGCTTCAAAATACACAAAATATGTAAAGCTTTATAGAGTTGGAGCGAGGCAAATGGACAATTTTGTGATCAGCAATGAGAAATTAAAAATTGATGAGGACTTTCAACAAATATCTTTAATATAACAGACTTACAGGGAATCTTACATCCATGACTATACAATATCTATTCTTTTCAAGCACTTCAAGAAGGCCTGTAAAAGCTGCAAAAGCATTTGTCCACAAATCTGTCTCATCTGCTATTTCAGCAGAATGTAAGAAAAATAGAAATATGTAACAAAAGATGTTACAAAAGTAACATCCCAGAAAACACTTCCTTAAACACACTTTAAAATAATCCATGGATTATTTCCAGAATTTATATTGGAAATAAGAACTAAGTCAGGCGGTGGTGGCACACACCTTTAATCCCAGCACTTGGGAGGCAAAGGCAGGCAGATTTCTGAGTTCGAGGCCAACCTGGTCTACAAAGTGAGTTCCAGGACAGCCAAGGCTACACGGAGAAACCCTGTCTCAAAAAAAAAAAAAAAAAAAAAAGAAGGAACAACAATGAAAATAATATTTCTCAAAACTTGTGAAGTCAGAAATCAAGCTGGAACTGAGCTCGAAACTTCTTCCCATCTAGCTAGCTTTCCAGAAAAGCTACTGAACCTTATGGACTGTAATACCACCAGGCAAGATATACCTAGTGTTTATATAGTGGTAGAGCTGCTATGGTGGCAACAAACCACTCTGTGATTGGATTTTTAGGCCTGCTGTACAAGAGGGAATTCCTCCTGTGTACTGTAAATTTGGTCAAAAACCCATGGCTTAGGAGACCTTAGACACTAGTCTGGAATGTACTACCATTATTTAGCTAGATATGTGGTGCCATGTAACCATTTAAATATTTATAATTATATCTGTAAACAAATGCTGAACTAAGTCTTAACCAGACAGCCTGTCTTTGTAATAAACTACAGCAACTGCAGAGTCATGGCTATTCAAGCTGCAGTGAATGAATAATATTGGAATGCTCAGCCTAAGACTTGGCACTTGTATCAACCTCTACTACACTCAGGGAACATTTCAGAAGACAGGGCAGAAAGAATGTAAGTGCTAGTACTTACTAGCATAAGGTACTTTGCATACTAGAGGTATGCAAAATGCCTTTGTGGGCATAACATAGTCATTGCAATCAGGATCTCACATGAGCTGCAATGGACTGGACTAGGACTGTACATTTGGTATGTCATTAGTCATTCATGGGTTGGGGAGTGACTCATGAAGACCACATTTCATCTTACAGAATTATTGACTTGGTGAATCCTGAGGGAGATGCAATCAAAGTTTTCACTTATGTATCTGATAGTTGAGCTTACTAACTTCAATAGGTAGTTTGAAAGCCCTGGTCACACAGACACCATGCTTTAAAATCAGTGAGACACAAAACACTAATTAAAAAAAAAGATGCTGCAAAGGGTCTTGAAAGGACTGAAGAGTTTTCAGGGCTGGGAGACAAATAGGAAAATGTGGGAAATGAGAGGAATCAGAATGCATTATATACATGTATGGATTTATCAAAGAAGAAAATAAAGTTATAGAGAAAACAACAAAACACCTTTTGAAATGCAAATTAGGAACAGTGCAGAAATTTATAGACTTAGTATATTTGGTAGAACAGAAGCACAATAAAAATACATACTTTACAAAATGTCTGCCTCACAAAAAGAAAGCAGGTAAATCTGTGTGCTCATCTCTTCAAAATCACACTTTTCAGATCATTCCATGTCATCACCATGATGTGCATGGAAGTCCTAGTAGATACTGTCAAGAGAACCAACAATGCTTAGAAGAGAGGCAAATGCCTGGTCCTCATCGAGCCATGCTCCAAAGTCATTATTGGGTTTCTAACTGTGATGATGAAATGTGGTTACACTGATGAATGTGGAACCATTTATGAATATACAGTTGAGAAAATCAGTGTGAAACTTACAGACAAGCCAAACAAATGTGAAGTGATTAGTTTTAGATTTGATGTGCAGCTCAAAGATCTAGAAAAAAAGGCAGAATAATCTGCTTCCATCCTGTCAGCTTAGCTTCCTTGTACTGACCACCTCAGTTGGTATCATGGATCAAAAAGATGAAATAGGAAAACACACAGGAAAGGAAATCCTGGGATTCTGTTTATAGAGATGTAAAACACATAAATAAAAAGTGGGGAATACACTTGATCTCTGGCACAGGAAAGGAATTTATGAATAGTACCCATGTAGTGTAATCATTAAAACCAACAATGGATAAATGAGACCTCATGAAAAAAAATGTTCTGTACAGCAGGGAACACCATCACTCAACTGAAGAGACAACCCATAGAAGAAGAAAAAGGAATCTTTACCTATGATAAAAGATTAGGATATAGAATATATAAAGAAACTAAAAATCAAAAAAATAAATAACCAAACTAAAATTGAGCTGGGGAATGTAAAAGTGTTCTCACAAATGGCTGAGAAATGTTTTTTTTTTTTTAAAGTTCAACATCCTTAGCCATCAGGGAAATACAAATTATAAATACATTGAGATTTCATTTTATCTCAGTTATAGTGGCCAAGATTAACATAAGGAATCCTAGATAGCACCATAGAAGAAGGAAGCAGGGAAAAGGAGCCCTTTATTCACTCCTAGTGGGAGTTCAGCCACTATGGAAATTAGTGTGAGGGTTTGAATTTGAAGGAATATTGGAGGAATTGGAGGGAGGAAAGAATACAGAAATGTCAGAATTATAGTTTAATCTCAAAAATAAAAAATTTAAAATCTGACAAAAGATATTCCACCTGACCTAGCTATATCATTCTTGGAATATACCCAAAGGAATCTAAATTGTACTGCAGAGGTCCTCACCCATCCATGTTCATTGTTGTTCTATTCATAATATCCAGAAATTTGAAATAGCCTACATGTCCCTAAACTGATGAATGGGGAGTGAATATGTCATAATTTAGAATAGAATGTTTTCAGTTAAGAAAAATGAAATTATAAAGTTGGCAGGTAGAATGGTAGATCTAAAACAAAACCAATAATTCTCATTAACTCAGACTCAGAAAGTCAAACATCACATGTTTTCTATTGTTTGTGGACTTTTAGCTTTAAATGTTCAGATGTGTTTCTTTTGGAATACCATTAGGGGTTGGGAAATTATAAAGGGACCATAGCGAGTGGATTTCAAGAGAGGGGAGAAAGATTGCAATGGTATAAAGGAAGAGAATAATGGATAAGGCAGTGGTAAACTGAGGTTGGAGAAAGAAGATAATGGTGGAGGAGAGAATTCAGTGAAGGATAAATAAAGGCTTTTTTGAAAAAGTTACATGGACACCTATTACTGTAGAAGCCTCCTAAAACACACACACACACACACACACACACACACACACACACACACACACACACACACAAGAAATTACTGTGTAACAGGGTAATGATATCCCTACTGGATACCAAAGCCTAACAACTAAAAACCCTATTGCCAGTGGCTTAATTTTTCTGAAGTTGTTGTCCACTGAGGTACCATACATCCTCAAACAACACAGACTATTGCAAACTCTTGGCTTCTCTGTAGATACTGATAGTATGGCCCTGTTGTTGAACATATATATTTGAGTCATAAAAATAATGGAAAATGAAGCTAGTAGTGATCTGGAAGCTTTATCTACACTGGCTGGCATTCATAGTAGAAGGTGCTATGCATCCAACTGGAGTTGAAAATGAATCATTAACCTTTCCCACTTGTGAATTTCATTTTTCTTAACTGAAAAATTCTCTTCTAAATTATGACATATTCACTCCCCATTAATCAGTTTATGGACATTGTAAGCTGTTTCAAATTTCTGTTTAAGCATATTAAAAACCTTATCCTGGACCTATAAATATACGCAATTTCTATGTGCCAATTAAGTATTCCATGTATGTGCATATGCTGGATACATATTAATATGATATAGTTTAATAAAAAGATAACCTGGAGATAAAAAAGGTCATTATCACTATGATTATCATTAGGTTGTCAATGTTTGTGATTTTATTTTAAATTCCAGGTTGAATTCTAGGCCTGGTGGCAAATGTCTGCACTCCTAGCACTAAGGTGAAGAGGTAGATGTAGGAGATTCAGTTTCAGAGTCACTCTGGACTATGTAAAGAGTTTAAGCCCAGAATGTGATACAGGAAACCCTGTCTCAAAATACTGTCTTCAAAAATGAAACCCCTGGCATCTGGATGGAACAGGAATAACCAAGAATTCTTAAAATTATTTTATAGTATGGTAATAGGTGAGTTCAGGGCTTAACTAAAACTTTCATCAGTGGGAAAATCACATTTTACTTCAAAACTGTAGAAGTTAAGAGATACATGGCTCAACACACGAAGCCTTTAAATTATGAAGGACAAAAGTAGACATGAACATAGGGTAATGCAAAAATCATCTATACATATTTTGAAAGGCTAGAACTCTATGTAAAAAAGGACTAAGTTTAGAATAATTGTTCCATGAAAATGACTAAGTTTAGCAAAGTGGCATCTGATGTAGGGAAAGTTAGCAAAGGGTGGCCACATTCTAACGACTCTGAACATTTTACAATATTACATGTACCAAATTTTCTCAAAGTGCTGCATAATATACCAGTAAAATAGTAATTAAACATTTTATTGAAAAAGATTATATACAGAGACATTTATATTACTTATTAAAACAGTGTAATCGCTGTTTTATGCTACTTCACATACCTTAAATATTTAATAATAATTTTAAAATAGAAAAAAGTCTTTAGGGACTGTTCTCTTGAGTTAAGGAAGCAAAGACATGTCTTAGTCTCCTGTGCAGTCCTTAACACACAGCACTTGCCAGACAAGCCACAACTACCCATCTGATTTACAGTTTCAGTACCGCGAGTATCCAAGTGGGAAGCAATATCCCCATGAGTAAGGGAATTGTCTAAGAAATAAATTACTACAAATGGAGGAGCAGATCTTAAACAATAAGCATTCCTCATTTTGAAGTGCATCAACATTTCTGCAGTTGTATCCAGTTTAAAATGGGATTTCTGGATGAATTCTGAGATGTTCTTCAATCCCCATCTACTTAAAATCAGTGTCGGGGGATGGGGTGGAGGGAAAGAGACGATGAACACAAAATAGATTCTGGAAAATGTGTAACTTATAAACATGATAGAAATGATATCTGATCTAATGTATTTGCCTCACAAAGACTTCTATTTTGTGAACAATGTTTTCATCTGGTTGAAAATATATTAACATTATAGGCTGCAAAAGATGACAAAAGAATGCTAAAACACGAACATGCTTCTGTGCAAATGTATTGAAAAAAAAACAACATGAAAAATATAGCCAGACACTTTAAAGTTCTATTGAGACATTTCATTTTTAATAAGTTTCTTTATGCATGTCAACAATGAACACCATTTGGATAAATTGGACTGGGAGAGAACCGGAACACTTCTTTGTTACATGCTGACAAAGAACAACATGATTAAATAGTAAATCCTTCCAAGCAGCCCTCTAAAATGTTTCTCTGAGATTTACTTTTTAGATACAAGCTCCCAGTAAACTGAACACTGTTATTCTTGGCACCTCAATTGTACCCAATATTCTACAATGATACTCTCAGGCATCACCAAATATTAAATCTTGTTATCCTGTTGTATAACATATTTATGTGAAAAATTGAATGCTATATCATGCCATCCTAAAGAAGAAGAGACAATTTCTGATATAAAGATTTGCAAAAATTGATAAATTGCCCACTACCTAGGAGAATATGTTAAAGATTAAGGACATAAAGCTAGAAGGGAAACAACTATCCAAGCAGCCAACCAAACAAACAAGGAAAGAATGAACAAATCTGAAAAATAGTTATTCTCTTTGTTTAACTTATTACAATTTTGTTACCAAGGCTATGAGAACTTTTTGTATCAGTGGTTTAGGAAACTGTAGGTGAAAAAAATTGGCAAGTCCAGTGCTCTCCACAAAGATTTTTCTTAATATTTATTGGTTTTGTTTAATTCTTTGATTCTAGTGAGGAGCTTGTCATCCATATTGTTTAGGAAATATTACTAGCTCTTAAGCTGCTTGGGTTGGCATTGCCCCCATAAGTACATGAATTAAATAACTGCTCTAACAACTATGAGGCAAAAAATGCCTTTGCATATTACGAGTTGAATATTTCTGGTATTTCTTACAATTGTGGAAAGCTGACTAACATACTATGTTTGAGAAACACAAGCATATCTCATTTAATGGCAGAAAAATCTATGACACATGAATAATGCATGTCCTTCTGCCTCAACATTACAATTGTGCATTAATATAGTTTATTCGTCTTAATCTCAGATCTTACATCTGTACAATCTGACCCAAGGCTATAAAACATGAGCGTGCATTGTACTAGTAACAACATCATGATTCTAGTCTGTACATAGTCTTTAACCTTAAAATATTTTAAAACAGTTACAATGACAGGTTGGCATGGTGATACCATTGATCCAAGCAGTTGGCAGACTGAGGCAGGTTGATCTCTCTGAATTCACACCAACCTGGTCTACATAGCAAGTTCCATGTCAGCCAGGGTTACATAGAGAGACTCTGCCTCAAACAAGAATAAGAACAAGAGCAAGAACAACAACAACAACAAGAACAAGAACAATAACATAAAGTCTTTAATGAGGCTTGGCTTATATCAAATAACCTTGGTTTTCTCTAGTAAAGTGGTTAACTGTTCTTTGGTAGAGAATTTGATGACAGAAAAAATACAAGCCTAATTTGAATTGTTGAAGTCAATAATAAAATGGTACAACATTAGGCTCACAGATGAAATGATGTGCCACTATCATCAAACCTATTATTTCTATATCTTTGCTTGAAATGGTTATATATGTTGGTGTGTACTCAGACTTACATGAACTTGAACACAAATATACACTTAAATTTTGTTGATAATTAAGAAGACTATTCTTTATATATAAGGCTTAGCAGTCATTTTGCCTTGATTTGATGTAATTTGAAATAGCAACGAAGGAAAAATCTTTTCTAATGGATATTTGATCTGTTTTCCCTCTTAAAAATTGCTTAAAGATTACTTTTCCTCTGGAAAATGAATTATTGCTAATTGTATTAATGTTCATCTAAATTTACTGTATATTTAAGAAAATAATCTTTCCCATTTAGCAGAAAAGTATTTACATTCCATGAATCACTGCAAAAATACATTGAGAGATCTTTAAACATATTCATGCCCCCAAAACAGTGGAGCATATTTTAGTGGAAAAGCCAAAGTTGTTTGTTGGAAAGATACTTCACTCGAATGAAAGAAATTTACTCTGAATGAAGAAGAGCTCATAGAGTTGTCATGTCCTTCCCATCAGCATTCTTATTAAGGGGGCTCTCTTGACTTAAGAGAATGAAATCATAGTAGATGATTTTGAGAGATATAATGCTAGCAAGAATTGAAGAAACACTGAGAACAGCACCAGGCTCCTATATTTAGTATAAAGTTGCAACCATTGTTTAACAGAGCATGCATCTACAACTTATTTTTACCTCCAACGGGAAACATTGCATGAAGAAAGAAAAGGAAGCTAGAGTTAATAAACTCCTTACCATGATAAGACACATTTAAATACACTTTGGCAATCAGTCTGGCGGTTCCTCAGAAAACTGGGCATGGCACTTCCTGAGGACCCTGTTATACCACTCCTGGGCATATACCCAGAGGATTCTTCAGCATGCAATAAGGATACATGCTCCACTATGTTCATAGCAGCCCTATTTGTAGTAGCCAGAAGCTGGAAAGAACCCAGGTGTCCTTCAACGAGGAATGGATACTAAAAATGTGGCAAATATACACAATGGAGTACTATTCAACCATTAGAAACAATGAATTCATGAAATTCTTAGACAAATGGAGAGCTGGAGAACATCATACTAAGTGAGGTAACCCAGTCTCAAAAGATGAATCATGGTATGCACTCACTGATAAGTGGATATTAGCCTAGAAACTTTGAATACCCAGGACATAATCCACAAATTAAATGATGTCCAAAAAGAATGGAGGAGTGGCCTCTGGTTCTGGAAAGACTCAGTGCAAGAGTATAGGGGAATTCCAGAACGGGGAAGTGGGAAGGAGTAGATGGAGGAACAGGGGGAGGGAAGAGAGCTTATGGGACTTGCGGGGAGTGGGGACCCAGAAAAGTGGAAATCATTTGAAATGTAAATAAAAAATATATCAATAAAGAAAATAAAGAAAATAACAGGAAGTAACAATCACTATTCCCTAATATCTCTTAACAACAATGGACTCAACTCCCCAATAAAAAGACATAGACTAATGAAATATTTCTCATGTAAATATTCAATTTTATGAGAAAATATTTATAATTCTCCTTTTAATTAATTTAGTAATTTTTTATGTCTACCATTTTATCTGCATTATTTTTCACAATAATCTTCAATTTTAATATGTCTTTCTATATACTTCCTCTATTTTATCAGAAATGTTTTCAATGTAAATCTTCAATTTTATCACAAATGTTTCTAATTCCACCTTCTATTAATTTAGAAAGAGTTTTTATATCTACCATTTTATATGTAAAATTTTCCATGAAATAGTCAATTCTAATGTGTTTGTCTATTTATTTCTTGAATTCTACCAGAAATATTTTCCAAGTAAATCATCAATGTTATCTGAAAATGTTTATAATTCTGCCTTCAATCATCCTAGAATTATCTTTATGCCTATCATTTTATCTATATAATTTCCATGATAATTTTTAATTTTAACATGTTTTTCTATGTATTTCTTTAATTTTATCAGAAATATTTTCCATGTAAATCTTCTAGTTTATCAGTAAATGTTTATAATTCCACTTTCAATAAACTTAGGAATACTTTTATACCTACCATTATGATATCTATATAAAATTTTGCATGATAATCTTCAATGATAACATGTTTTTCTATATTTTTCTACAATTTTATCAGAAATATTTTTCATGTAAATCTTCAATTCTATCATAAAATGTTTCTATCCCATATTTCAATTAATTTAGCAATGTTTTACATGTCTACCACTTTACTCTTTAATTTTCCATGAAAATTGTCAATTTTAATGTGGTTATCTGAAATATTTTCATACTTGAAATAAATATATCTTGCATGTTTCCTAAAAAGTTTCACATTAGGTTTTTTTAATGATCAAGAGATTATAAACAATTTTTTACATCTTTGTAGTTTTATAATACTAACATTCTATAAGAGTTAAATCATACTGACATAAAGCTAGAGGTAAATAGTCTATTAGTCTAGCTATAAGTCAGATAATTTAAAGTCTTTAAGTTACTCCTAATTTCACTAATATTGCACTATATACTTCTACATTGCTAGGACATTTTTTAGGTAGATAGTTTAATGTAGCTGACTTTAAGAATATTACACCTAGATTGTGCCCTCAAAATCTGCAGCTCGTAGAAAAAAACAAGGATCAAACTTCTAGACTCTAATTACTGGTCAGAGAATGGTATCCAGGTCATATGTCTGGACCTTGAAGGAGACATGAGACCATGAACTGTCTGAAATGTCATTGTTTGATTACTTTCTTGACCTGGGTTCAGGAGGCTTAAGCCTATGTGACTACAGTGTAGACTTTTATATATATATTAAAGATCACAACACATTTACATCCTTTTTGCATTCCCTTTCCTCCTTCAAACTCTCCCATGTTCCTCTTTCAAAGTCATGGCGTTTTTTAGGTGTACACATACACTTACACACCACATCACATCACACACACTGAATTTATAAATAAAATCTACTCAGTCTGTATAATGTTATTTGTATGTACATATTTTCAGGGCTATTTGATTCACTCTTATGTAAGGAGGAATGCAAATGGGCCTATCAATGATCTGGATAGAAAAGAAGCCACTGAGGAGAAGCTCCCTGTTTTACAAGTTTGAGAATTATAAAGTTTCCTGTGACAGTTCTAGATGTCAACTCGACACCATCTAGATTCAACAAGGATGAGGTTCTCCTAAAGGGGGTTGTCTAAAACAGATAGACCTATGGAGAGTTTTGTAAGGATTATCATGAGTATATTAATTGATGTGGAAAGACCCACCCACTGCGGTAGCATCCTTCCCTCTATAGGGGTTTCTGAGCTGCTTAAGAGTAGAGAACCTGAGCTGAGCATTAGACTGTATGTACTAATTCATTGCTTTTTTTCTACTGACTTTGGGTATAGTATAATTGGCTGATTGAAGTTCTTGCCATCTTGACTGTCTGCAGTGATGGACTGTAACCTGGAATTGGGAGCCAAATAAACTCTTTTTCCCCCTAAGTTGTCTATTTCCCCCTAAGCCTGTCTATAAAGTCAGGCTATTTTAGACCAGCATTAGGTTATGGAACTAGGTGTCTATTAAAAATGTAGCTCAATCCTGTGGACTCTTCAGCCATAGTCAACTCCTAGCCCCTAGAGAGTGTGTGCTCCAGTTTACTCTGCAGTAAATATTTGACTTAAGCTCTCACCTAAGTAATTTTTGTATTTTACTTATTGAAATACTTCAACTGACCACAATATATTATACTGATTTTGAATCTGGTCTCATAGGACTGACTCTTTCAGTTGAGAATCTAGTTTAGCCATGTATTTTATTGAGGATGCTATGTAGGAAAAAGTGGAAAATAACTGTGCCATCTTAATTATCTGCTTCCCAGATGAGCTGCTACCATTTAGAAAAGATGATTATTATATTAGCCTCCTCTGGTATAAATGGCATGATCCATAGATCATAGAAGTATGTCCTGTATTCAAATCCTAGGACCCATTTGATGACATATGAATTGCAGTATCTTGACATCTTCTGATACAAATAGCATGACTAATCACCAGCAACCCTTTATAAATAACTTCTTCAGTTGGTAGTAACATCATATGATGTAGAAAATGTCCTTTTTTTTTGGACGCTACCCGTAAGAAAGAGAAAAATCTAGCTTAAAGAGACCAGCCAAAGTCAGAAGGTAAAGAGAAATATGGTAAACCTGAAGACATGATAAGAAATGGGAAGAATCATTGCCTTCTTCATGAGAAATGCACTCTCTCTCTCTCTCTCTCTCTCTCTCTCTCTTTCTCTCTCTCTCTCTCTCTCTCTCTCTCTCTCTCTCTCTCTCTCTCTCTCTCTCTCTGTGTGTGTGTGTGTGTTTGGTTTTGCTGGAGTTTGAATTTGTTGACATGGATTAAAATTTATTGTTCTGTTTCTTTCACCAGTTAATTTTATTTCTGTCTTTTATAACTGACTGAAAGTGGCATATTCATTCTGTCTCAGGTCATTGTTGTGTGACAGATGTTTCGTGGGGAGGCACACATGTCTACTCTAGATAGGAAACTGATGACAGATGAAAATATGGGTACTACTGGAGACCAGAATTGTGAATGACTCAAAGAAATCTTTATTACCAACGTTCATCCTAGCATTGGTGACACAATCTATAGGCAGCTCAACAGGTTGGACACTGTACTTTCCAGGTGGCTCAGTTGTCTTGGAATTCTTCTAGGAAACTCAGCTGGTCTTAGTATCTTCTAGGCACTTTGGCTGTCCAGTGTTATATTCAGGCCGCTTTGCTGGTTGCTGCTTCTTCCAGGCTGCTGGCCTTGTCTGTGTCTTTAAAGCTTGGCTTGTCTGAAACTGATTATCCTTACTTTTTAATGCTTATATACTCTTGTGGAGAGATACCCTAGTGAATCTTGTCAGTTTATGGGAATTTCTGAAGCTATTAATGAGCCTACATATAGGATGCAATGTTTCAATCTCATGCTATACAACAACCATGCCCTCAGATTTTTGATGATAGCTATTTAAACTCAGTTATGATTTATCTTGCATCTCTGAATCCTTCCAGTGTTGTATATATTACCTCTATGTTGCACAACCAGTTTCAGTTGGCATCTTGTTTACCCCTGTGTGGGAAAAGCAGTTTGACTACACATTACTATAAAAATACTTCATTGTCTTCCAAAGCTTACCATAATCTAAATTCTCATATCTTAAAACTTTAATCACTTCTAGTACAACTCTTAATTATTACCTGTCTGACTTGGGCTTTCACTATTACTTTATTTGTATCATTGATATAGACTAACTTGACTAGTTGTCTTATGTGGGACTCATCTTCCTTTATATGCATGGAAGGCTCCTTTGGCTTTCCCCTTCCTTTTCCAATGTTTTTCTTCTAGACTGTTTGTCTAAATAATAATTGAACTTTCATCTTGAATAGTTCATGGACTGTAAGGAATGACCATTCCTCTTCTGTATATGTATATGTATATGTGTATGTGTATGTGTATGTGTATGTGTATGTGTATGTGTATGTGTATGTGTATGTGTATGTGTACGTGTGTATGTGTATGTGTCTGTGTGCATGTGCATGTGTGTATATGTATATGATGTATATATATATACATCATTATATGTATATAACATATATATATATATAATCATGGTTTTTACACACCATTTCAATGTAATTTTTCTACACATATGAATTACACCCCTTTCTACAAGAGAAAATAAACAGTTGCATTTCAATCTTTTTTGCTTATCCCACATTTCTACTGCATCATAAACAGCCAATAAATATCTGTGGAATTATTTCATTAACATATTTAACTTACATATTCTACTCCCTTTCTTGCATTCAGGGTTCCAATTTTCTCAAGAAAATACAATTTAATATATGTTGATTAAATAATTTGTGCCTGAATATTTCAAACTTGGATACTAGAATATTTTTTACATCATTGAGGGAAATCAAGAGATCTAGGAAACACAGTGACTGATATTTAGGTTTACACAGTTTGAATTTCAAGTGCTTGTAAAATATGTAGATTGGTACATATTTACTAAGCTAAGATTCTGTTATTCTAGTGAGAAAGATTCATTCTAGTTCCTATCATAGGTATACAAAGATAAGAGGGAGTTGTAGTGTACTGGTAGCAAACAAAAACACTAAAAATCTGTCTCCCCAACAAATATCATTTTGTATAATTATCCATATACTAAATATCTTCATAAGAGCGAAAGATACCAGGTGAGGGACAAAAGTACCTAGTATAACATAAAAAGGGAAGATATGGTGAAAAAAGTTAGGAAACAGGAAAGAAAGAGTTGTGTGTGTGCTACTCTTTACTGAACTCAGAGCAATTAATTGTAGAGAGTGATCATTCCTGCTTGGGGGAGGTAGAAAGAATTAACTTTAGGCTCTAGACTTGACACCAGTACTAGGCTTACCACTGAAAGATAGTATTAGGTAGATCCCTCAAATAGCTAAATATAAAGGAAAACAGCCCAAATAATCCAATTAAAATTAGGTAAAGACATCAATAGACATTTATTAAAAGAAGCCATATAAATCACCAACACATATATGAAAAAATGCCCAATGTCACTAATTTAAAAGACATGATACCATTTCACTTCAATCAGTTAGATATTATCAAAAATACTAAATGACACTTGCTAAAAGTACTCCTGAGAAAAGGGAAGCCTGTACATTGTTGATAGAAATGTATTTCAGAATAGGCCTAATGAAAAAATTATGGATATTTTCAAAAAGTCAAAAACCAAAACTTTTACGTAATCCAACTATATCACTGCTGAGTCTGTACCCAAGAGAAATGAAATCAATAGTTTGATGAGACATCTATATTCTCACTCTTATTATAGCACAGTTGACAATAGCCAAGAAATCGAAACAACCAATGAATATTTAACAACTGATGAAAAGATGAAGAAAAGGTGGTGGGCTACTAAGAAGTCTCACTGGTGCTGGGCGGTGGTGGCACATGCCTTTAATCCCAGCACTTGGGAGGCAGAGTCAGGCGGATTTTTTGAGTTCGAGGCCAGCCTGTTATACAGAGTGAGTTCCAGGACAGCCAGGGCTGCACAGAGAAACCCTGTGTCAAAAAAACAAAAAAACCCTCTCACTGGTAAAGCTATGTACCTCTAAGCCTGATGACCTGAGGTAGATTTCAGGAATCCACATGGGAGGAAAGAACTGACTCTCACAGAGTATTCACTAACCTCTATATATATGTATTCTGGCAGGCACACAACAGACATACAAACAAATAAATATTAAAAGTTAATAAAAATGCAGTGCATATATACTGAAGTCATAAAAATGAAATCCTGCCATTTATGAAATTATGGATAGGATTCTGGGCCATTATGTTAAAAGAAAAGTTCTAGAAGAAATAAAAATACTACATTATTTCTAGAAGAAATAAAAATACACTGGAATATAAGAATAGACTTAATAGAAACTGAAAATAAAATAGTGGTTAGCAGATATGTGGAAAAGTAGCTGGGAGGGGGAAGTAGGAACTAATTGCACTTTGGGTCCTGACTTATAGTTAGAAGTATATTGATAACAAATAAGTACTATTTTTTAAATTAGAAGAACTTATCTTGAATGTTTTTACCATAAAACAATGATAAGAAAAATTTTGAGGAAATAGATGTTTGTGCGTATCACACCATATATGTACAATTTTAATATGCTTGTTATAAAAGGAAGGCAGGAAGGCAGGCACTGTTAATTCTTTGGCACTTGTCTGACAAACACTGACTCAAGAAGATGAAAATTTATGGCTACACTATATAAAAAAGCTAATGTGTATGATGTCTATATAAGGTGAAAAGTATTTGTTTTATAAAATGGGATATTAGTCCATAGAAGTTAAGAATGGACTTTTTAATATCAGCTGGGAGACATTATGCTAAATGAAATGAAATGACATTATAATATTTTTGTACTTTGGCACTTGTCTGACACAAACACCGACTTGAGAAGATGAAAATTTATGGCTACACTACATAAAAAAGAGCTAATGTGTATAATAAAAATACTACATTATTTCTAGAAGAAATAAAAGTACACTGGAATATAAGAATAGACTTAATAGAAACTGAAAATAAAATAGTGGTTAGCAGATATGTGGAAAAGTAGCTGGGAGGGGGAAGTAGGAACTAATTGCACTTTGGGTCCTGACTTATAGTTAGAAGTATATTGATAACAAATAAGTACTATTGTTTAAATTAGAAGAACTTATCTTGAATGTTTTTACCATAAAACAATGATAAGAAAAATTTTGAGGAAATAGATGTTTGTGCGTATCACACCATATATGTACAATTTTAATATGCTTGTTATAAAAGGAAGGCAGGAAGGCAGGTACTGTTAATTCTTTGGCACTTGTCTGACAAACACTGACTCAAGAAGATAAAAATTTATGGCTACACTATATAAAAAAATCTAATGTGTATGATGTCTATATAAGATGAAAACTATTTGTTTTATAAAATGGGATATTAGTCCATAGAAGTTAAGAATGGACTTTTTAATATCAGCTGGGAGACATTATGCTAAATGAAATTTGCTATCACAGAAAAAAATATGCATGATCTTACTGATAGTAGAGTCTAACATACACATGCAGAAACAATATAAAATAGAAGTTGCTAATAGGCAAGAATAGAGGAAGAAATATAGCAACAGGTTAAAGAACACAAAAGTAGCAGACATGCAGTATGAAGAAATGTAAAGATTTTATGTGTAAATGAGGATTATAGTTAACAGAATTAGTATTAAATGTGTTAGTGATTTTTCTTATATTAATACTGTTTACTTATTCTTGTCATAAAAATGTAACTATGTGAAGTGAAAGAGGAATAACTTTGTTTCACTATAGTGTGACCATATTACCACTAATATACATTCATTGCTTTATGTTCTATATCTCATGTAGGTGCAGTAGCATTGTTAATAAAAACACCAAACATGAACTAATGGTTAAGGAACACCTTTTTAAAAATATGATTTTAAAGCTTCCTTTTTGAATATCTATGTATGATTCACAAAGATAAATATCTTCATTCAGTGAGGAATTCATTCTATAGTATAAAGGTATAAAATGGGAGGGTCGTTATCTTATTCTTTCTTATTCTTCCAAGCTCAGTTGTCATAAATTATAATTGTTGACTACTTGTATACTATCAATGAACATGCTAGGCAAACAGTCCAACTCTTCTGAAGTAAAAATGTGATGAGTTCCTTTGATTACTGATTTTCAATAGCTGTATTTTGATTTTCAACTTTTAATATGCAATGATATGAGTATATTTTTCCAGTTTTATTGAAAACAGAATTTTTCTCCTTTAATAACACCTGATTATGGTTCCTCTCCCTCTACTCCTCCCCAGTTCCTCTCCACCTCTCTTCTTGTCTGGACCTTCCCTTTTCTGCCTTTCAGAAAATATATAGGCTGTATATATATACTGTAAAAATTATATTATAACACAATATATGAATATGTAATATAATTTAATAAATGAAAAGAACAAACAGAAGAAAGAGACCAAGAGAAGGCACACAAATAGAGGCCCACTCATTTGTACATTTAAATTCAAAGGACAAAGCAATTTCCTCCCATGTTATTGTCAGATTGGTAAAATTTTCTACAGGTGTTTTCTGGGAGGTTATTTTGTTCTACTTGCAGAGGTGCGGAATGTAGCATAGGGTCCTTTTTATGTCACAGAGTCACTCTGTCACTGAGTTATAGCCCTTAATGTGCTTAGGGTTTCTAGGCACCTGTAAGTCAATCACTGCAAGAATTCTTTGAGTAAAATCAATGTTATTGGACTTGAAATTTCTTGAGTAAATCTTCAGTGCTGTCATTTCTTACACAACCAAGACGTGGCATAATGAAAGCTAGCTAATTTGATTGTGATAATTTCATAATATATACGTATAGAAAACCATCTGATTATACATGTTACATTATTTTCAAATTACTTCTCAATAAAACAGGAACAAAAGAGAAGCAAAAGGAAATAACTTGAAATGCAAATGATCAAGTTAGAAATTCCAGTTATGCAGAATATTCCTGTAGAGAATGCAGGCTCCCTTACAAATTATGGAATGTATGTACAAATAAAACTCCAGATATGTTGACCACTTATTTTAGAAATAAAAATATCCCTTTAATCTTTTTCATTTTAGCAACTAAGCCTAGGCTGAAGTTTATTTCATTGGCTCTTGTGAAAAGTAATGAAAGTCAAAACTTATTTAGGCTTTAATATATTCAACCACATTTCAGATTTTCTTTAACAAGCTTAAATATTAAAACAGCTTTTAAAAATGAGCATATAAAATAAACAAATCATCTTTATCACGAAAGCACTCTGATTTTATGTTCCCTGCATATTTAAATGATGATCCTTTTAGAATTTTCCAAACCCTGTAACTGTCAAAATCTTAACTTTCCACTTTTTAATAAAAATGATTTCCATAAAGATTAGAAATTAATCTAACCTGACTCTCAAACTTAATACACTTTAGTGCTGGAAGCTATAAAAATTCACCTATCTGGGTTTAATAAAGAAAGTTTTTTCAATTTAAATATACATTGCATTTAATAAGCTTGCATGATAATTTCAACAATGTTCATGGGCTCTGCAAATTGCCTTCCTGCTGTGTCCAGGATACAATCCAATTTCAGTTTTGAGCAACCAAGTTAAGAAACGGTTGAGAAAAAAAAGTCTCAAAAAGCAATTTCTGAATGGCATAAAGTGAAATGATTACAAGCCAGCCAATCAGATTGCTCTTATGCCTGACTCCAAGGAAATTAGTTTATATTGATGTTAACCAAAATATGTGAGTACATAAGTAGACTTTAATTTTTGGCTACAAATTTTATCATTCACCCAAATGTTTGTCATTGCAAGGATGAGCATGCTCTTTTTTTTTTTTTTTAATTTCCCTTATGTCAATTCCTACATCTTACTAGTACGAAGTGTGCACCACTGGTTAAGCACTGTTAAGTAGTAGAAGTACTATAACGTGCTGACACATGAACGTGCACACACACACACACACACACACACACACACTGAAGAGAGTAGGATAGGAACAGGGAGAGACCCTGTCTTCCTAGAGTATGAATTTTGTAGCATAAATAACTCAAATAATATGTAACTACAAATTATGAAAAGTTCTGTAAATAAAATCATTGAAAGGGAGCAAAGACTCAAAAAATCTGATTACTATGAAAATGATATTTGGATATAAAATAAAGAATAGGATAGAAGTATACTTTAAAAAATATCATTCGTGAGACTACTTGATTTGAAGTGTCTAGACAAGGCGAACTTTACTTTTAAAGAAGAATGTAAAATATACTTAAGTACTTTTAAGAATCCAGGCGCGACAAAATCCAGGTTGCAATGGATAAAGAGACTGAGGTAAATGAATGTATTTAAAATATATTTGGAAGTAGACTTATACTTTGTGGCTGATTACAATAATAGAGGTGAAACATGGTAGTGTCATGAATCATGGCTAAGTTTGGCATTGACAACTGTGTAAAAGGTTGTGCTAATTAAAAAAAAATCAGTATAGTGACTACTGAAGGAATAGCAGATTTTATGTAGAGGATTAAGAGGTCAGCTTTAGATATGTCAATCTGAAGTACCTGTGAGAAATCAAAGTCGAACTGGTTAAATAGGCAGATTGACAATGAATTTTTCCATGGGTTTGTCAGTGGGTTCAAAATCAAGTAAAGGCATCAGGATTAGAGATTAAATTTATTAGTCTTCAAGGAAAATCATAAATAAAACCAAGAGATGACTATTAAATACGCTGAAAAATGAATGGGCTTTAATATTGAAGATTTTAACATTTAAAATTAAGCTAAGAAAAAAGATCTAGCAAAGAAGAATGAAATTTGCCATGGATGTGATGAAAATCAAGAGAATGTTATTTTATAGAAACCAATGGAAGAAAAGTTTGCTGTAAATCAAGGAGAATGAAGAATGAAGAGTGCTCCTTGTATTTAGTAAACTGTTGATTAATGGCCCCTAATGGCATCACTTTAGATAGAATCATGAGGAACGACATTCAATGTGAACTACGCCGAGAAATGACTGGTGGGAATGTGTGAAGAGTGAGATATCCAGGCATCAAACTGCTTGAGAAAAAAGTTGGAAATACGGAAAAAAAAAATCAGTCAATAAAATAGAAACTTGTTTAACTTGATGTAACCATTGATATTCATAGATTTTTATAGATACACAGACAGATACATTATCATGATATACGTATCTACATGTTCCTATGTATATTAACTACAGTATCTGGAAATACTTATATTTTAATAGCAAAACAAAGTTAAAATAAATAAAAAACAAAGGCACTAAATAAGCCAATATCAAAACATCTGTGCTCTGAACATGTCTTCTAGATTCAGTTTCGCAAAAATGATATTGGATATTGGATATTGGAGAAACTGCTAATTGCACGAACTAGGCAGAACACCTTTTTTTTTGAATTTTCTTTTTTATTGGTTATTTTATTTATTTATGTTTTAAAAGTTATCTGCCTTCCAAGTTTCCCCTCTACAAGCCTCCTGTCCCCTCCTCCCTCCCCTGCCTCTATGAGGGTGCTCCCCCACCCACCCACCCACTCTTGCCTCAGTAGCCTAGTATTCCCCTATCCTGGGTCATCAAGCCTCCACAGGACCAAGGGGCTCCACTCCCAGTAATGCCAGATGAGGCCATCCTCTGCTACATATCCAGCGGGAGTCATGGGTACACCCTGTATTTGGTTGGTGGTATAGTCCCTGGGAGCTCTGGGGGTTCTGGGTGGTTGATACTGCTGTTCTTCCTATGCGGTTGCAACCCCCTTCAGCTCCTTCAGTCCTTCCCTAACTCCTCCATTGGGATTCCTATGATCAGTCCTATGGTTGGCTGCAAGAGTACACATCTGCACTGGTCAGGCTCTGGCAGCGCCTCTCAGGGTACACATTGCACCTAACACAATAATTGTGGGTGACTTCAACACTCAACTCTCATCAATGGACCGATCAGGAAAACAGAAATTAAACAGGGACACAGTAAAACTAATTGAAGCTTTGGACCAATTGGACTTGACTGATATTTATAGAACATTTCACCCTAAAGCAAAAGATTATACCTTTTTCTCGGCACCTCATGGTACCTTTTCCAAAATCGACCACAAGACAGACCTCAACAAATATAAGAAGATTGAACTAATCCCATGCCTCCTATCAGATCACTATGGAGTAAGAGTGGTCTTCAATGGCAACAAAAACAACAGAAAGCCCTCATATACATGGAGGCTGAACAATACTCAATGACACCTTGGACAAAGAAGAAATAAAGAAAGAAATCAGAGACTTTTTAGAATTTAATGAAAATGAAGGCACAACATACTCAAATCTTTGAGACACAATGTGCTAAGAGGAAAACTCATAGCCCTGAGTGCCCCCAAAAAGAAAATGGAGAGAGCATACACTAGCAGCTTAATGACACACCTGAAAGCCCTGGAACAAAAAGAAGCCAATTCCCCCAGGAGGAGTAGAAGACAGGAAATCATCAAACTCAGGGCTGAAATCAGTCAAGTGGAAACATCTTTTAATTTTTTAAAATTAATTACCTTATTTTATTTATGTACATCTTAAATGTTGCCCTCCCTGGTCCCCCCTCATAGAATTCTTTCCCCATGCCTGGTTCCCTTCACCTCTGAGTGATTGCTTCCTCCAGGGTATCTCCCCTCCCTAGGACATCAGGTCTCTACAGGTTTTGGTGCATCCTCTCCCACTGAGGACAGAAAAGGCAATCCTCTACTACATGTGTGCCAGGGGCCACAGACCAGTCCATGATTGGTTTGTGGCTTAGTCTCTGGGAGCTCTGAGGGGTCCAGGTTAGTTGACACTGTTGGTCTTCCTATGTGGTTTCAGAATATCTTAATGTATCAGAAAGTGAGGAAATACTAAGAGTAATGAAGTAATGTCAAAGAGAGGGAAAAATATTTTGAAGGGATTATCACTGGTTAAAACTAAATATTGGGGGGTTGAAATAAGTGAGAAAATATAACTCTTTGTATAATAGAAGGAACCATGAGCTCTTACATAAGTAAATTAATGGATTAGTAGAAAATTCAGTGATTAATGCAAGTTATATAAAATTCAATGTTCATCCCTATACATACTTGTTAATTATAAGTTGAAAGGACAATAAAATAGAATAGCTATTAAGATGTAACCTTAATTAAAGTATAAGAGTTGACATCATTATTGATGGAGCAATCATTAATGGCACCCCTTAATCGGAAACAATGTGAAGACTAAAACATTAATTTTGTTATCTTCAGAATGATAACACAAACCAAACTCTGACATAATTCTAGAAAACTTTAGATTGAGGAGTATTCTATAAAATAATTGGTGTACAGTATTTAAGACAGTTGCCCATGACATCAATGGAAAGATAAAAGCAATAATATAAACAGCAAGAGACCATAGGACAGTACATGATAAAAAAAAGCAGGGATTTATTATAGTACAGATATTTTTGTTACAATGCACAGTATTAGCACAGATAGAAAAATGTGAATGAAATCTGAGTGTTAGTATTGCTTTATGTATCTTAACATCTTTACTTTGATAGCTAAGTTGTGGTTGTTGTAGAACGGTGGTCTTGTTTTTAGGACATAAACAAGGATTTGGAAAAAATGAATCAACAATTTATTGTTAAATATTTGTTATTTATACATTTTATTAAGCTTGCGATTGTTTTGCAGTAACAGAGTGAAAAGAGAAAGAAGGGGAAAACTGAAGGTCATTCATTAATGAGAAAAGAATGTGGAGTTTAAAAAGATATATTTCTTTTCAAGTAGAAGAGACAAAATCTTATTGAAAAATCCCTCATTTAAGATACAGTAGGGACACTACTGTTAGGCGTAAATGAATGGGAAAATGGAATAATGGTGTGATCCGTAGCCTGTGTAGAGGAAGTGAAATTTAGAAGGCTTCTTCGTGGACTTTCTTCTTGAGAGACCTTATCAGTACAGACACAGTTTAATTTTATATTTCATGACAGGACATTGGAGATTTTCCATATAATGGTTATCAAAAATGCACAATCATGAAATAATATGACCCAATGAAAATGAGTCAGAACTTCAAGAAACACATTAGTTATGGATAAGTGGTGAGGCTTATGAATGGAATAGTAACCCAAAGAACACAGTCACATGCTTGGGTAGTGCTGAGGGCTCAGTGCAGCCTGGTGACTTCTATGGTTAAGATAACTATCTATCATAGGTATAGATATTTAAGGTTTTGTTGTCAGCCTGTGGCACCCCTAGAAGTGGAAGAATATTTAAGAGGTAGGGCCTAATTGAAAGTGTCACAGTCATTTTTTTGGGTAAGCCTTTGAATGGCATGTTGTGATCTTGCTTCTCATCCATTTTATTCTTGCTTTGAGGTGAGCAGCTTCTTGTGTTACAAGATCCTCCCATAATGTGCTGCCTTGACACAGCCCTAGAAACAATGGGTTAACTAAAAAAACCTTTGTTGCTTGCACTTCACTCTCCCATGGGCACAGGCAATTATGAGAGTTAAAATGACTTAGTGTATCAGTTTTGCTAGGGAGGAATGAGGTTTTAGGGTGTTTGAAATAATAGATTCCTTTTTATTAGAACTTGGGAAATATAAGTTTTCCTATAATTCCTCATTAAAACAATACTTACATATGTAGAATTTCTATAACCTATCACTGATTAGAAAAGCAATGAAAGCCAGGAGGTGGTGGCACATACCTCTAATCTTAACACTCTGGGAGGCAGAGGCAGGCAGATTCCTGAGTTCGAGGCCAGCCTGGTCTACAGAGTGAGTTTCAGGACAGCCAAGGCTATACAGAGAAACCCTGTCTCGAAAAAAATAAAATAAAAAAAAACCAACCCCCCCAAAGAAAAGCAATGAACCTATAGTTTAGTAAAATTGTGAGGTATCAGAATAAATCTGAAGTAGAATAGTCTCTGAGCAGAAAATATCTCTCTTCCTAATAAATTGCAATGATGCTCTCGTGTTTTCTCATCATTTGGAATCATTAATCAGAACTTTAAAATACTGGCACATAATTATAGATTTTAGATTGTGAAGGTACTATCTGTTCAGTGTTAGTAAAAGTGGAATAACTATATGGATTTTGTGTTAAAATATAGATAGGGCATAGTGTCTAAAGTCTTAGTAACTAAGACATTATTACATTAAAATCCAGATACCTGCATGTCCATATGAGAAGCTCTGTTTTTATCCATTTTCCCCGAACATTAGAAGATTTAGCTGGAATTCTCTGCTGTCAAAAATGAACTTCAAAAGTACTGGATGGTCTATTGAAAACCGATACTATACTTAGCGAGTGTGTCAGGCTTCCCCTTCAAATTTCAACTATAATGTCTTTTAAGGAAATTTACTCACCAGCTTTTTGGCACAATGAGCTAATAATGTGGCACCATTAAAATAGACAGGATTATTGGGAAGTTAAAATCTGCCCTCAAGTTTGAAGCACTTTTCAAGATAAATTTGACATGAATGCAGTAGATGTTGGGGGGGGGTGTTGCACAGAATAAAGGTGTTATGTGCAAGTAAGACTAGTAAGGGAATTGTGGAGAAACTAGGAATACGGGTGGAGGAAACAAAGGAAATGAAAATATAGAGTTAGCAATTTTCATAATGCTGGTAGTATCTGGTTATTTCTGACAAAAATTGAGATGAAATGTTAAAAGTCTTTCCCAGAGGTTTATCAAGGAAAGGACAATGACAAAAGAATTGAAATCATGTATGCCTTACCAAATGTCAGTAGGTCAAACAATATGTCCATGTGACAACCCTTGGCCTCTGTATGAGGCTGAACTATGAAATAATAATCTTTGAAGATGCAATAAAGTTAACTTCTTGAGATGAGATTATCTTTCAATACACATTAAATCCAGTTATTAGAGAAAAAAGTGTAGAAAAAGCCCTGTGAAAACTGGAGTCAAATAGTTCCAAGACACGGAAAAGTACCAGCAACCTTTGCAGCTGGATTTTCTTCTTAGGACCCTCATTGGGATAGTGGTGCTAGAACATCTGTTTTATATTTCTTTTTTTAAATATTTTTATTTTCTATATTCTTTATTTACATTCCAAATGAATTCCCCTTTCCCAGATCCCCCCTCCCCATATGTCCCATAAATCTTCTTCTCTCCATCCCTTCTCCAATCACCTCCCTCCTTTTTTTCTCTGTCCTTATATTCCCTTCCAATGCTAGATCAATCCTTTCCAGGATCAGGACCTTAATTTTGTTATTTGATGATGTTATATATTTTTGCAATGTATGTTGACTATTTTCTCCCTTCCCCCATCTTTTATTTACTCTATCAATACTACCAAAGCTTTTCCATTCACATCTTGTCTCTTAGAGTAACTAGCATTGGGTAAAATTCATGTGTGCAGTACTTCACCTAATGCTGTAACTTGTGATGCTACTCAAAGAGAAATGTGATGGTTTCTTCAAAACATTTAAGCTACTCGCTTATAATATGTGTAGAGGATACTTAATTTATTACACTTTGTGAACTGTTTTTTTTTCTTCTTCTTCTTACCAGAGTAAGACATTTTACTCCTTAATTTGGCTATGTATATAGTCAAATACCTTTGTACAAAATTCTCTTGTAAATTTAGTTCTTTTATAGAAAATAATCAACATAATATCAATCAGTAATATAGTACCACTCAAAATGAGCAATCTCTTTATCATAAGTGAATGTCTTTTGCTCTGCATTGACATTTGCATTGCTTAACCATCATAAGGAGCTCTTCAAGATAGACACCTTCAATTCCATTTCATTTGATACCATGCTTTCTCTTCCATGATGGATGTTCTGTCTGGACTGCTGATTTTGAGATATTTTGTTATAGCAGTGAGAAAATAATGCAGATATAAAAGGATTTGAATACACAATTATTCAATATACAGTTGTGTGGACTTGTATTTTAATGTTACTTCCCAATCTGTTAAACTTACAAGTGTGTTTCAAAAACTATCAAATGACATAGCTATGCATGAGGGTTCCTTTTAATAAGTGACATCCATGAACACTGAATACTCTGGTGAGCAGGTTATTCACTTTCACAATTTCTCTCTTATGCATTTTTATGTTTCTGATGGTCTAAACCATCAGAAAACATAGTATAACTTAAGACCAATAGTATGCATCTCATACATGGGACTCTTAAAAAATGTCCCAAGGACAAAGCACCAAGGATTGTTGTGAAGTCAAAGTATCAGGCTCCAAATTATCTTAGAAAAATCAATTTGAGCGCTGCTGAAAGGAGGCTGTATTTCAGAAAATTGGAGTTTAATATCTAGAATACATGTTTTCAAAGTGTTCTCTAAAGTTCAATACCACTTTTGCCATAGTAGATGGGCTTTTCTTTCAACAATGATAAAAGGGGCACATTTTGATACTCTTGACTAGATAGATGGCTGTATGTATGGATGTATGTGTACAAAGAGTTTTGTATTATGCTAGGCCCAGCAGAAAATTTACCTTTAAAATAATAGATAAAAATTATTCTCTTTTCTCCTTTGATCTAGTCCCTCCACTGACTCCAGGTGTGATACAAGATGTGTTATATATAAAGTCCTGGGCCAAGAACATAGTAGGCCAACTTTGCTAGTATTTCCCCTCCTGTATTGAAGGCAGCATTCCTATACTTCTGGCCCTGCTTTGCTAGCTTCTTTCTCAGCACTGTTTGTTTTTCAGTGTTGTCTATATTTTCAGGGTCTGAGGACTGATGCTACTTGCCCAGTAACCTAACGATGATTTTAAACTTGACGTTCTTCATAATGAAACATTATTAATCCTTAGGGTATTTATTGTAATGCCATGCATTGGATAATATAGACTGTGATCTATTGTTTCACTGCAATACCAATGCCATGCATCATTAATAAATGTACTGTTCCCATTAAGTGTGAAGCTTTTAATTAGCATACATATTTTGGTCATCATATATCAAGTGAGGCTGACTTTTTCTCATCTTGTCTTGCTTCTGCTGACTTGAGAAGTTGAACTCTTACTGCAGTTGGGTATATTAAATTGTGAACTTTGCAAGGCATTCCAAATGATTTTCAGGGTCTAAATGAAAATCCAATTTTCTCCAAGCTTTTTAAGTAAAGTGACATGATGTTTTTCTCCTTTAAAATAATGTCTCTGGCACCTTCACAACAAAACCTCATGCTATTAATCAAAATCTAGTGTGTTTGGATGATACAGAGCTTTGCAAAGTAGGGCCTACAGAGTACCTGATATAAAATCGTGGGTCCCACCCCACGTCTATTAAGTCAAAATGTGGAAATGGTGTGAGGATTTTTCTTCTAACAATCATTTGGGTAATTTTCATTTTGTGATCCTTTAAACTGACAGAATGGCTACTCTTTTATTTTTCCTGTCTTCATTAATAAATAACCTTTGTCACTCTCTTAATCCAAAATCTTTCCCAGTAACCCAGGGCTATCTTGGTGAGTAGAAAGCTACAAAGAACTGGAAAGAAGTTTTTATTTTCGTTTTGCTGCTTACACTCATATGGCAGTTGGTGAGAATTAAGATTGCTGAGCTATTTTAGAAACTGCAATGCAAAAAGTGTGAGTGTAGGGGGAGGAAGCAACACAATTAGTAAGTCTTAAGAGTTCATCTGGACCCAGTATTTCTGGATTTTATCAATGGCCCATCTGCTGCATGGAGAGTAACAGAGAGGCAAAAGAAAAGTAGATCAATTGAAGAAATCTCTAGGGTTGGAAGAGTAGAATAAGTTTAGGGGTTAGAGCATAGCTCTGATTCTATTTATGCCATCTTGAACAAATGATACACTTTTAAGATGCAGTTTATTCATTTATCAACATGGAGTGAATATACACCCCCATCGAGTTCTTGTTTATTAAAAGAGACACAGTTCTTGTTTATTAAAAGAGATGGCATAGCATTTAAAATAACTCGTTGCTCTTCCAAGCCCAGAGTTAACTCCCAGCATCCAAGTGGGAGCACACAAAGGTCTATAATTCCAGGCCTAGTGGACCTGACTCCTTCTGCTGGCCTCCACGGGCTTCAGGCAGGCAAATGGTGCACAGGTTCATGTGTAGGCAAAAACAGCCCCCATACAATAAATGAAAATTTAAAACAAATGTACAGGTCGCATATAAACAGCCAGTAAAAGGTGTTTAATAAATATTATAGATGATAAAGAAGAAAAGGAAGAGTAAAGGGACGAAAGAGAAGAAGAGGGTTGAGGCCCTGTGGGCTTTTCCTCATTCACTCCTGTGTGTTTATTGGTGACATTTTTGTTCAAGTTTAGGCAGTATCTTGGTGAGATTTTTATTTGTATAGTTTCCGACCTCACTAGAAGACACAGTGTTACAGAAAAATCCCCTCATCCTTTTGCTCTTCCAATCTTCTTGCCCCATCTTCCACAATGTTTCCCAGGTCTTATCTGAGGAAGCAGATTTTTAGATGTGCATGTTGGGACTGTGCACCATAACAGAAGACACACATACAATGTCGAAGATCTCCTGACAGACACAAAGGAGATGTGACGTACTTATAGATATTTGAGAGGAAAGCAGAAGCTTTCTGAAGCCTCTGAAAGGTTCTGAACTGAGAGACTATTATTAGCATTTAAAAAATAAAAAAGGAGTCGAGTATGTAGTTAGAGCAGATGGATAAGAAGTGGTGACAGGAATAGTCTTCTGTTTGTAAGAGGGCTCTTAGGGAGGGAAAGATCAGATCAGGGAGGCCCTAGTGGAACCTGATGGGGATGCCATCTTTTACTCTGAGGGGAATAAGAAAAGCATGGAGCCAGTCTGAACATTGAAGTGACATGATCTGATTTTTCAAAGGAGCACTTTTGCTGTTGTATTGAAAGACTCTAGGAGAACAAGAAAACCAAACCAAACAAGAACAAAGACAAATCAACTCAGCCACTAGCTAGGTTGCTGCAGTGGTAATGAGAACAAAAGTGCTAGGAGATGGTGATTGGGGTGAAACCACTAGAGCCCGTTGTCAGGTTCTGGACATACTTTGAAGATGGGAGTCACTTTGATTTGTTCACCAATCAGAAGTAGGCAGGAGAGATAATGATAACTCCCGGTTTTGGCCCAAATAGTAGAAGAATGGAGTTGCATTTTCTGAGATAGGGAAGAGAGACCATAGGAAGGAACAGTGAAGTAACAGTGAGTGAGTACATTCTGTGTGAGGTCCTCAGTAACAGGTGCCCTGAGACTTTATACTAATGTGCTTTTGTTAGGATTATAAGGAAGCCAGAGAATACTGTCCTTTAGTTTTAGGCAAGTGCTTGTACAATTATTTTGAGAATAAGCTTTGGTCTTCCTCACGCATGGGGAGTCCATATTCAAAGTTAATATACATCACTTTTCGGCTTTCATAAGCTCTATTCATTATCTCTGAACTTCAGCTTTACCAAAGCAAAGAAAACTAGTACAAGTCGAGGGGCTACAACTTCGCTATTTGCTTACTCACAGCAATGCCTTACCATCGCTCCAGTAACTGCCTTAATTGCTTTCTGGAAATAATCCTACCCCATCTGGTGGGATGTTTCTGAAGCATTAAGTGCTCCAGGAAAAAGAGCTTCCGTGCTTTACAGTAAGCACACAGCCTTCAGGAGCCTCACTGGCTGTTCTGTGCTGCTTCCCAAAGAGCAGAAAGGGATGCTATTGTGTCATTTCAATCTGAAGAAGGCATTTGCACACTGATGATGTTATCTGACGTCCTAATTTGTGCAAACATTGATCTGCTTGAAGCAGAAAAAGAAATCTCCACTCAGCCAGTGAGGGCTGGATTCTGATGTACAGCCAGGGGCGGGGTGGGGGGGAGAATGAAGCACCAGGAAGGGTAAACTCTTTCCCTTCTTTATCAGATTTTTCTTTCCAGATTTATTTTTGTTCCAACAAAGAATCTTCTTTTTGAGCTCAATCCAATTTGTATATAAAAATACATACCCATATTGATTTCACCCCTGCTTTAAAATGGTATTTTTGCAGTGCAAAAATTTAATCAATACAATCTTATGAGTTGGACTGGTAATGGTAAACACACTAACAGATATTTCATTTCATGGGGCCAAAGCTCTGGAAATTGATACTACAGAAAAGGATTACTCATTCACCATTGGGTATAACTTTGTTTACCCAACCATGATATAGGTGTAAAGCAGAAATACAATTATGCTGTGGCCAACACACAAGGGGTTTTTGAACAGTAGAACTTGCCTTCCCAATTCCCCTTAAGGCCCATAGATTGTACATGTTGGCAGATCAAATAAGGATATTGTGGGAAATCGTTTACAACAAATGAAAAACAGCTTAATCTGATAGGCTGGAAAATTAGACTGGCATAGGTTTTGAAGAAATAAAAGTCTGTAAGATCATGTCGTTAAAAATGAAGCATTTGGAGGAGACAGATTTTCAGATTCTCAAAACACGGCTGCTCTTTTTTTTTTCTCTCACATATATTTAAAGCACTTGGTTTTGAGAAAGGAAAGTGGAATTGTAAGACAGTAGTTTCCAGAGGTTCAAATTTCAGCCGACAAGCCGTTTAAGATAGTTAATCAGAACTGTAGCAATGCCAAAGGAAGTGTATTTCATCATTTCTAGGGGATTTAGAGGGAAGAGTGAAAATTAATCAAAAGGTACAACCTGGCCTTTATCATGTGTTCAGGTAACCCTTAAATGTCTTTACTCCAGTGGAGTGCAGACGAAGCGTACTGTGCAGGAACACACACAAAGGTTTAAGACTTGGAGAAATGAGTCAGCTAGGGTAATGAGAAAAGCAATGCCACTCCTAAGGATTATGACCCTTGAATATAAGACTTAGAGCCAAAGACACATGGAATGTATAGCTATTTCTATAAACATATGTCTTTGAGGTATCCACTAAATCTTTAGGTGTAGATTTTATCCTGGCGTTATATCACAACAGTGCAGAGAAGAAAGGAAATGGCAGCATTTCCCTGTTGAGATCACGAATTAATATTTCCTATAATCAGTTTACCAGGAGGTCTTTCTTACCCTAAGTCACATGATGTTCTAATTCACTGATTTGTTTACAAAGGAGAAAACCATCACCATAGTGAACACGGAAGAGATAGGTAATTGTGTTGTTTTGAGAATTGTGAATCAGAGAGTCAGCAATGTTTGTCTCTTAAATCATACACTACTCTGGTTGTATTACTTTAAACTCCCTCAGAGAGCTGACAACACATAAGCTCTAAATATCAAATTGTTGGCACTGCAAGAATAGGTAATACTTCAGAAATAATTATTCTCCACAAAATGCAAATTAATATAGCTTAGAGAGCATGTATTAGCTCTTACTTCTGAAGTTATTATAAAAGGAACATGTGTTTGTTTCAAATGTCAAAATTTCAGTGTTTTTGGAATAATAACGTCTAATAAGTGTCATAATACAAAATGTTATGACTCCTACTTTATTTTTTAATCTTTAATGTATAACGCAAATTTGCTGTTATTTAAACTCTTTGAGTGTGGTGCTTTCCTTTAACAAATGTATAGAATCAGATTTTTAGAAGAACAATATATTGGTGAATATTTACTCAGTAAAAAGTATCAGTGAGGGTGGCAAGATGGGCCAACTGGTAGATGTTTTGTCAAATATTCTTTTTTTTTCTTTTTTCTCTTTTTTATTATATATATTCTTTATTTACATTTCTTTTTACATTTTTTATTGATATATTTTTTATTTACATTTCAAATGATTTCCTCTTTTCTGGGTCCCCACTACCCTCAAGTCCCATAATCCCTCTTCCCTCCCCCTGTTCCTCCATCTACCCCTTCCCACTTCCATGTAAAACCTGACACACTGAAACTAATAGAAAAGAAACTGGGGAAGACCCTTGAGGACATGGGCACAGGGGAAAAGTTCCTGAATAGAACACCCATAGCTTACGCTCTAAGATCAAGAATTGACAAATGGGACCTCATAAAACTACAAAGTTTCTGTAAGGCAAAGGAAACTGTCAAAAGGACAAAACGTCAACCAACAGATTGGGAAAGGATCTTCACCAACCCTAAATCCGACAGAGGGTTAATATCCAATATATACAAAACACTCAAGAAAGTAGAACCCAGAGAACCAAATAACCCCATTAAAAAGTGGGGTACGGAGCTAAACAAAGAATTTTCACATGAAGAACTTCAGAGGGCTGAGAAACACCTTAAGAAATGTTCGACATCATTAATCATTAGGGAAATGCAAATCGAAACAACCCTGAGATTTCACCTCACACCAGTCAGAATGGCTGAGGTCAAAAACTCAGGAGACAGCAGGTGTTGGCGAGGATGTGGAGAAAGAGGAACATTCCTCCACTGCTGGTGGGATTGCAAGATGGTGCAGCCACTTTGGAAATCAGTCTGGCGGTTCCTCAGAAAACTGGGCATGACACTTCCTGAGGACCCTGCTATACCACTCCTGGGTATATATCCAGAGGATTCTTTAGCATGTAATAAGGACACATGCTCCACTATGTTCATAGCAGCCCTATTTGTAGTAGCCAGAAGCTAGAAAGAACCCAGGTATCCCTCAACAGAAGAGTGGATGCAAAAAAATGTGGTATATTTACACAATGGAGTACTATTCATCCATTAGAAACAATGAATTCATTAAATTCTTATACAAATGGACGGAGCTGGAGAACATCATACTAAGTGAGGTAACACAGTCTCAAATGATCAATCATGGTATGCACTCACTGATAAGTGGATATTAGCCTAGAACCTTTGAGTACCCAAGACATAATCCACAGATTAAATGATGTCCAAAAAGAATGGAGGAGTGGCTCCTGGTTTTATCAAATATTCTAATGACCTAAGCTTGATCTTCAGAATCCACATGGTAGAAGTAGATAACTGATTAATGACAAATTGTCTTCTGACTTTCGTGTCAGTGCTTGTTCTGGTTTTTATACATACAGGCATACATACAGGTTGAGAGAGGAGAGAGAGAGGGAGAGAGAGAGAGAGAGAGAGAGAGAGAGAGAGGATTAAATGTTGAAAAAGAAAAAGAATAGGCCAGATTTAAGCACAAGCTCTTCTGTCAAGGAGGCACTTAGGTACTTGTGAGAAAAACTTTATGTTTTCTTCCTTGACTTCCTCTTTCTAGAACATTTTAGGGTTATATTTACTCAAGCATTATGTTGGCCATTATTTTTACGAAACATAAAACAATTCTTTACCATTCTTTACCTTCATTTTAAATATATCCTTTTTTTTTTCAGGTTGCATGCAGATTGCTTATTCCTGCGTTGAGAGAGAAACAACAAAACTCATAAAAGTCCTCAGGCCTGTCCATAGCAGAGACATGGCTATAAGCAGGATTACTGGCTCAATTTCAGATGCTCTAATGTATCAGCATCTTTGAAAGGCTACTGTATTGGTCACTATAGGTTAGATTAGGTTTACAAAAAGACTTCTTAATGGCAGTAGCTGTATACAGCAGACCTTTATTTTTCCTTTAGCTACATGCTGGTTTCAGAGGAGATCTCAACTTGAGATTTATAGTGTGTTCCAAGGCAGTGTAAGTGAACATGAATAATTCTTCAATGTTTTTAAATGCTTCCACTCAGATGCTACACATAACATTTCATGTTTCATAGACCAAAGTTATATGATCTTCATATCTACAAAAGTATATTGTGTTTCAAAGGTGAAAAGAATTAGAATCTTGGTATGTATGCCATAAAACATTTGTTAATATAGAATCATAATTTTATCTAATTACAAAATCTAGGTTCAAGACTCTATCTTGCTCTTTGCTTCCTTGGAAGCTCCTAAGGTATCTTTAAAAAAACCCTCAGGTTTTAGCACCATTCAACTTCATGTAAAGCAGGGATGCAGCCTAAGAAGCTTTGTTATATTAAAGATAAGAAGACCAATAATCTCTTTCAGGGTCATAAATCAAAATGGAATCTAAAATGGAAACACATCACACAAAGATCCATTCTTTGTTTCTTGTTCTACTAACCAGCCTTTGGTCCTCCCACTGTGTGACAGAGAAATCCTCAAGAATATTGTGACTTTTCATGTCACAATGTATTAGGTGCACATAATGTTACCCATAATGAATACTAAGTCTCAGGTGCACAGCATGCTTTAGAAACTAATTTCTAAAGTAGGTACACATTTTTAGATTCATTTTGAACTCCACAGCTGCCTCTTTACTGCTAAGGAACTTGACTTGCATGCAAGAGTAAATGTTTTAATATAATGTGCCCATAAGTTTTCATCCTTGCTGAATTTTAAAACATGATCTGTTCAGAAAACAAAAATATTGTTTTGAGATTATGGCCAGAAGGAAGGTGATCCTTTTGGATATGACAAGGTTATTCCATGTCACTAGCCTTTCTGAAAAACATTTTCAATGAGAACAAAAGAATAATTTGTATGCCATGTTGAGATACATTTTTAAGGCACAAAATAAAATTTATTCACACAACAATGTTTAGGTGTGTTAGCATGTGTGTGCATGCACAATCTAAATGACTTAGGGGAGCTTTTAAAATGTATATACTGTCCATTTCCTTTCAGAACAACCACTTTAAATGAGAAGCTAGACAGTACTGAAAACAATCAACCTTACTGACAGAGGGAGCACATTATAGACCTGAAATAGATTGCAATCCACTAGCTAGGAAGAGCACTGCAGCAAACATCAATGACAACAGTTTTCTGCTTTTAACAGTTTTAGTTATTCCAACTGTGATTGTAAAAATATGTCAACTTTTGCTACCCAACAAATTCCCAAGAAAGAAGAGTTCTGTTACTATGCTCTGTATTTGTTTTGAAATTACAACAGGGCACATAACTACAGCAAGAATATAAATTTTTTCCATGTTGAGAATTAGAGAGAATAGAAAGACCTATTTACCATGATTGCCCTTTATCTCTTCCATACTATCATTTTTCATCCCTTATATCCACTACCAACTCATTCACCACTTCATTTATACTAATGTCAATTTACCTGCTCCTCACTGGTTAGAAAGCAAAGCAAATTTCAAAATCAACTTCAGGTTCACATATGCATGAAAAAACATTACATGTGTTCTCTTTTCATGAAGGGCAATAAATGAATTTTGATAAATAAATAAATAAATAATAAATAAATAAATTGAAGGGTAGTAAATAAATGGTCCTTAAATCTATTTTATTCTTAAAGCCTGAACAAAAATAAATTCTACTTTCTATTCAATTGGGTGGATGCTATTGGTTTTTTCTTCTACTATCTGTGCCAAATAACACCCCCCATTCAAAGTGTCCTTCTTGTGTTGAATGAGAAATCTTATTTGATATATGGCTGCTATAGAAAGATGCTGAACAAATTAATAGTGTGAGGAGAATGGGGTTACAAACATTTTCTATTTGAGTTTTTGCTCCAGGATCTCCAAAGGCTAAGTATAGCCCTTTGTAAACCAATTACACACACAAGGAATGCGGTACTACACAAATCTCTTTCCCAATAGACCAATATGTGGAATCTTAATATAATCTAAAAATTTAGCCATGATATAGATCTTTGCACCTAAGAATTAAGAAGCTTAAGTTTGACTCCAAAGAAGCTCCATGTTATGCTTGTTGGCCCATAAGAGGAAAGTCTGTTGTTCTTCTTCTATGCCCAACATATAAATAAGACAAAACTTAATCAGAGCTTAAGTCATGGGATAGCATTTCGGAGGAGATGAGCCACAGGTTATTCATGCTAGAAGCAAGGATACCTACATATAATTTTAGAGTTAGATAAAAGTAACTAAAAGGCAGACCCAACAGGAGCCACTAAGAGAAATTGATCCCTTCTTTGAATGGACAGGATTTGGTTAAAGGTGTATATATAGAAGTGATATAAATATAATTTAAAAATTTGACAGGAAGTAAACATGAATTGAGGTAGGAAATGACTAAAGCCACATGGTTTCCAATGTAAGTCTCTAAAAGTTGAGCAAAGACTGGGTACTTTGGGTGTCTTAGTTTCATAATGTATCAGATTTAATGTCCCAATGTAAAAAGTTACGATAAAGTCATTTTCAAGAGCAAATTTGTGTCATTGCTACAAAAGCTCCAGGAATAAATATCAGGCTGGAAACTCCCCAAAGTTGTGTCGAAAAATCACCCTTTCAACAGCATTCTTAGTTCTTGTTCCTCCCACAGTAGGAAGAAGGAAATGAGTCTTAATGGCAATATAAAGATCAATGTCTACTATTTATATATAAAAATGTAGATTTAGGTATAGGATAGGCAAAGCATCTAAGGAAATGTTGGCTGAGGTAGCTTTGAGTGCATAGATCTGTGGTATTTTTGCATGAAATATATTTGGTATAAACCTTGACCTAAAAAGCTGCTCAAATTGATTTACTTATTGACACTCAAGCATGGTCCTAGCCATTAAATAGCCTGTACCTGGAGAGATGTGCTAATTGAAGAAACCTAATATGGATTCAGAACTTGAGCAAGCCATTAATTCTAAGTGTACCTGGATTTTCTCTTCTGCCAAATGGTAATATTCACTCATGGGGTTGTTGTAATCACATGTGATATGATTAGGAAGAGCTTTAAAAATGCAATGTCATAAGAGTTCAAGTTGCACTATTTAGCAGGAGCAATTTTCAAAAACTAACAATATGGGACAGCAATATTGCTCAGCAGATAAAGGCATTTTATCTTAGGGATTCTATTTCTGTAAAGGAGACACCATGACCACAGCAATTCTTATAAAGGAAAACATTTAATTGGGGTGGGGTTAAGCTTCATAGATTTAGTCTATTATTGTCATGGTAGAAAACATGGCAGCACACAGGCAGACATGGTCTGTAAAGGTACCTCAGAGTTCTACATTTGGATTGGCAGACAGCAGGAAGTGAGAGTGATACTAGCACTGGTTTAAACTTCTGAAAGCTAAAGGCCACAGTCAGTGAAATACTTCCTCCAACAAGGCCACACCTACTACAACAAGGCCATAACTTTTAATGCCAGTCCCTGAGCATTCAAATATATGAGCCTATTGGGGCCAAGCTTGTTCAAACCAGCACATTCTTGCTGCTCAAGCCTAAAGACATGACTTTGATCCCTGCATCTCTTTTAAAGGCAGAAGGGAAGAACCAATTCCATAAAGGTGTCCTCTGTGTACAAATTGAGGCAGATGGGTCAATGCTTGCAAATACACACACACACACACACACACACACACACACACACACACACACACAGAGATGATGATAGTAGTAGTAGTAGTAGTAGTAGTAGTAGTAGTGGTAGTAGTAGTAGTAGTAGTAATGGTAATTTCCCCTTAGGTTTATTTTATTTTATATGTATGAGTGTCTTTTTTTTTTTTTTGTGAATGATATACATTTGTGCCACAATCGAAAATGGTGTTCACAGATGTCAGAAGGGGACACTGGATCCCCTGGAACTGGAATTACAGGTATATCCTAATGGCTTCTAGGAAGTAAATGGTGGAAAGAGAAAATCTAGGAAAAGAGGAATCACTGTTTTGTTTTAGGCTTATTTTCTTTTTGTTTATTGTGTGTCTCTGTGTGGGTATATATGTGGCTTATGTGTCTTAATATGCATGTACCAGAGCAGGATGCTGGGCCATTTACTCTATCATTCTTTGCTCTATTACTGAGAAATAGGTTCTCTTACTGAACCTAGAGCTTACCCCATTTTGTCTCATATGGCTGACCAGTGAACACTAAGGATCTGCCTACCTCTGGTCCACTATGCTGGTATTACAGACACTCATGACTACACCAGCTTTAACATGGCTATTGTAGATTCAAACTCAGGTACTTATGCAAAGGGCACTTATATCTACCACCTCTAGATATATTTTTGTCTTTTATTACTGACAAATTACTACTATGATGATACTTAAGGATTTTTGAATGCATATCAACTATTCTCAAGTCTAGGGGGATTCTGTAGGGCAATGGAAAATCTCAAAATAAACAACTTAGAATTCACCCAGCACAGGAAGCTCAAGAAGAAGGAGGACTTAAGTGAGGGTGCTTTGGCTCCTCTGAGAAAGGTAACAAAATACTCACAGGAGCAATAAGAGAGACAAAGTGTGTGGCAGAGACTGAAGTAAAGGCCACCCAGAGACTGCTCTACCTGGGGATTCATCCTATAAACAACCACCAAACCCCGACACTATGACAAGAAGCATATACCAAAAGAAGCATGCCATGATGTCTCTGCTGGGGATCTGCCAGAGCCTTACAAATACAGAGGCAGATGCTAGCAACCAACTATTGGACTGGGCTTGGGGTCCCCAACGGAAGATCTGGAGGGTGGTCTGGAGGAGCTGAAGGGGTTTACAGCCCCATGGGAAGAATAATGATTTCAGCCACCCAGTCACCCTAAACTCCCAGGGACTGAACCATGAACCAAGGGGCACATATGGTTCTAGCCAAAAATGTGGCAGAGGAAGGCCTTGTTGGGCATCAGTGGGAGGAGTGGTCCTTGGTCAGGTAAAGGCTCAACAGAGGCCCCAACAAAAGGAAACCAAAGGGGGGAGGTTGGAGTATGTTGGGTGGAGGGGCATATAAGTGGAGGCAGGGGATGGGAGGAGGGGTTGGGGGTCTTGGGGAGGGGGGAAATCGGGAAAGGTTTTACCATTGGTAATATAACTGAAGACAATATTCAATAAAAAAAAGGACAAAAAAAGACAAAAAAGTTCCCTGTAGTGAATAAGCACCAACATGGAGATGTAAACCAGTTTTAGTAGGTCATATAAACAAACCATTTGTCTGGACCTTATTTAAAGTGTACTTTAATCATCAACATGATAAGAAAAGAATAAAAAAATGGTTTCCTAGATTTTAGTCTTGCCTAAGTATTATTGACATGTAGCTGCTATCAGCAGCTCAATTATTTTACTGGGTATATGAATGCTAGAACTGGCCACATATCTATTCTGATGTATTGTATAACCCCTGGCTATTAATAAAACCCAAAGCCCCAAATTAGCCACAAATTAGTCAACTTCAGACTATACCCAGAAATATTTTTTTTTAGAAATCTTATATTAAGATGCTGAGTACCTACTTTCTGTGTCTAGAGAAAAAATACTTTGAATATGTAATAGACTTATTAGATTATCTATGTATTACAATCATCTGGGTAGCATGCTAAACATTATGATACCTGATCCTCATCTCAGACTCCTGTGTGTTTGAATAGGGGTGAGGATGAACACAAATTATTCAATGAACATCTCAGTTACTTCTAATGTATTCTAAGGCCAAATATATAATCTTAAATAGCTTTAAGAAACATCTTTGATGGCCAACCATTAACGTGTCCATCTTGAGACCATACCCCATGGTCAAGCTCCAATTCCTGCTACTATTAATGATACTCTGTTATGCTTGTAGACAAAATTCTACCATGGCTGTCCTCTGAGAGGCTCCACTCAGCAGCTGACTCAGACAGATGCAAACATCCACAGTCAAACAGAAGATGGAGCTCGGGGACTCTTCTAGAAGAACAGTAGAAAGGACTGTGGCCCATAAAGGGATAGGAACTCCACAGGAAGAACAACTGAGTGAACTAACCTGGACCCTTGGGGGTTTCAGAGTGTGATCTACCAACCAAGGACCATGTACAGGCAGGATCTAACCCTACCCCCACCTCCACCTCCAAGATGTGTAGCTTGGTCTTCATGTGGGTCCCAAACAACTGGAGAAAGGGCTATCCCAAAAGCTGTTGCCTTTCTGTGGGATATGTTCTAGCTGGGTTGCATTGTCTGGAAAGGAAGTGCCTAGCTTCACAGAGATGACCAGGGTTGGGGGGATACCTAGGAGGGCCTACACCCACTCAGAAGAGAAGGGAGGAAGTAGGGGAGGGATTGTGGAAGTTGGTAACCAGGAGTGAGGCAGTGACTGGGATGTAAAGTGAATAGGTTTAAAAAAGGAAGAAACATGTTGGAATGATCATTATTGTGATAATGTTCTAGTAGAGAGAAAATATAATCTCCATTTACTGTGCTGTCCGAATTCTATGAAGCCGGGAAACAGTTTTGGAGTATTCACTATTATATCTGCAGCATTTAAGCATAGTGTTTTGCAACTAGCACTTGGGAGATAGAAAAGTGGGAAAACCTGACCCAAAAATTGACTTCCAGTCTATGTACAGTAGAAAATTACAGGAGTTCAAAGAAAACACACAAAAAAGGAAAACAACCTGCCTAAGGTTCAGTGTTCCTCCAGTATTCCTATCTGAAGGGGAGAGACACAAAATGTGATATAATAAAAATCAATCTCCCTATTTTTAGAAAATATCTACCAGAGGTAAATGGAACTTAGCATGATGAACAATCATGTGAGGTTCCCCAGGTATGAAATTTCATTGGCACTCAAAATTTGAAATTTATTCTTGGCAGTACCAATTTTGTGTTGCTTGGTTGCTTGCACTGATGCCATTAGTTAGGCTTCTTCTTCTTCTTCTTCTTCTTCTTCTTCTTCTTCTTCTTCTTCTTCTTCTTCTTCTTCTTCTTCCTCTTCCTCTTCCTCTTCCTCTTCCTCCTCCTCCTCTTCCTCTTCCTCTTCCTCTTCCTCTTCCTCTTCCTCTTCCTCTTCCTCTTCCTCTTCCTCTTCTTCTTCTTCTTCTTCTTCTTCTTCTTCTTCTTCTTCTTCTTCTTCTTCTTCTTCTTCTTCTTCTTCTTCTTCTTCTTCTTCTCCTTCTCCTTCTCCTTCTCCTTCTCCTTCTCCTTCATCTTCATCATCATCACCTTCTTCTCTTTCATCTTCATCATCATTTTCTTCTTCTTCTTCTTTTTCTTCTTCTTCTTCTTCTTCTTCTTCTTCTTCTTCTTCTTCTTCTTCTTCTTCTTCTTCTTCTTCTTCTTCTTCTTCTTCTTCTTCTCCTTCTCCTTCTCCTTCTCCTTCTCCTTCTCCTTCTCCTTCTCGTTCTCCTTCTCCTTCTCCTTCTCCTTCTCCTTCTCCTTCTCCTTCTCCTTCTCCTTCTCCTTCTCCTTCTCCTTCTCCTTCTCCTTCTCCTTCTCCTTCTCCTTCTCCTTCTCCTTCTCCTTCTCCTCCTCCTCCTCCTCCTCCTCCTCCTCCTCCTCCTCCTCCTCCTCCTCCTCCTCCTCCTTCTCCTCTTCCTCCTTTCCTTCCTTCCTTCCTTCCTTCCTTCCTTCCTTCCTTCCTTCCTTCCTTCCTTCCTTCCTTTCTTTCTAATAAAAATTAAGGTGGCTTGAATCTTGCCTTATTTCACAAATGGTATTCTTTGTTGTTGTTGTTGTTGTTGTTCTGAGGCAGGGTTTCTCTGTGCAGCCCTGGCTGTCCTGGAGCTCACTCTGTAGAACAGGCAGGCCTCGATCTCAGAAATCCACCTGCCTCTGCGTCCCAAGTCCTGGGATTAAAGGTGTGGGCCACCATTGCCCAGCACACAAACAGTATTCTTTTTTTTTATTGATATATTTATTTACATTTCAAATGATTTTCCCTTTTTTGGACCCCCACTCCCCGAAAGTCCCATCAGTCCCCTTCCCTCCCCCTGTTTTCCCACCCAGCCCTTCCCACTTCCCTGTTCTGATTTTGCTCTATACTGCTTCACTGAGTCTTTTCAGAACAAGGGGTCACTCCTCCGTTCTTCTTGTATCTCATTTGATGTGTGGATTATGTTTTGGGTATTCCAGTTTTCTAGGTTAATATCCACTTATTAGTGAGTGCATACCATGATTCATCTTTTGAGTCTGGGTTACCTCACTTAGTATGATGTTCTCTAGCTCCATCCATTTGCCTAAGAATTTCATGAATTCATTGTTTCTAATTGCTGAATAGTACTCCATTGTGTATATATGCCACATTTTTTTGCATCCACTTTTCTGTTGAGGGATACCTGGGTTCTTTCCAACTTCTGGCAATTATAAATAGGGCTGCTATGAACATAGTAGAGCATGTATCCTTATTACATGGTGGGGAATCCTCTGGGTATATGCCCAGGAGTGGTATAGCAGGATCTTCTGGAAGTGAGGTGCCCAGTTTTCTGAGGAACCGCCAGACTGATTTCCAGAGTGGTTGTACCAATTTGCAACCCCACCAGCAGTGGAGGAGTGTTCCTCTTTCTCCACATCCTCGCCAACACCTGCTGTCTCCTGAGTTTTTAATCTTAGCCATTCTGACTGGTGTAAGGTGAAATCTCAGGGTTGCTTTGATTTGCATTTCCCTAATGACTAATGAACTTAAAGACTCTGAAGAAGGAAATGGAAGAAGACCTCAAAAAACGGGAAAACCTCCCATGCTCATGGATCGGCAGGATCAATATAGTTAAAATGGGATTTTGCCAAAAGCAATATACAGATTCAATGCAATACCCATCAAATTCCCAACTCAATTCTTCACAGAGTTAGAAAGAGCAATTATCAAATTCATCTGGAATAACCAGAAACCCAGGATAGCTAAAACTATTCTCAGCAACAAAAGACATTCTGGGACAATCAGTATCCCTGACCTCAAGCAATACTACAGAGCAATAGTGTTAAAAACTGCATGGTATTGGTACAGTGACAGGCAGGCAGATCAATGGAACAGGATTGAAGATCCAGAAATGAACCCACACACCTATGGCCACTTGATCCTCGACAAAGGGGCTGAAAACATCCAATGGAAAAAAGATAGCCTTTTCAACAAATAGTGCTGGTTCAATTGGAGGTCAGCATGCAGAAGGATGTGAATTGATCCATCCTTGTCTCCTTGTACTAAGCTCAAATCCAAATGGATCAAGGACCTCCACATAAAGCCAGACACTCTGAAGCTAATAGAAAAGAAACTGGGGAAGACCCTTGAGGACATCGGTATAGGGAGAAAGTTTCTGAACAGAACACCAATAGCGTATGCTCTTAGAGCAAGAATTGACAAATGGGACCTCATAAAATTACAAAGTTTCTGTACGGCAAAGGACACCATCAAAAGGACAAATCGGCAACCAACAAATTGGGAAAAGATCTTCACCAATCTTACATCAGATAGAGGGCTAATATCCAATATATATAAAGAACTCAAGAAGTTAGACTCCAGAAAACCAAACAACCTTATTAAAAAATGGGGTACAGAGTTAAACAAAGAATTCTCACCTGAAGAACTTCGGATGGCAGAGAAACACCTTAAAAAATGCTCAACTTCATTAGTCATTAGGGAAATACAACCAGTATTCTTAATAACACTAAGTCCAGATGACAAAGGTGGCTTGAGTACACAGGTTACTAATGCATTTCTAATCACTGAACTCCTCAATTTTTATAGCTAACTCAGTTGATGAATGAATTGTTGAGATTAAGGAAAATGATACATGTGTAATAAAAGAAGATTTTTCCGGAGGTTTATTTTTGAGGTAACTGGAGCTGAAGCAGAGGAGAATTGAGAATTGACTAGCTGTAACAGAGAATAAAGGGGGCAGAGAAGAGGTAATATTTCTGTCCCTCTTGCCAGTAATACCTAGCAGCAAATGATCAACTAAAGGTTGGCAAGCTAGCCTCTGCCTTCTAGGTTGCCTTATAGTAACTCTAATACATTTGACATATCTTATCTCTCTAATCAATGAATGACTGCATTAGGGCCTTCTGGTACATCTTGGACTAGGTCCAGAAACCTTGGGGTTTCCATCCTATTGGCCTATAATTTTTCCTTTAAATCTTCTGGGACTTGAATTATGCCTTTCTTCCTGTTACAATAATATTTTTTCTTTTTTGTTTCCCAGAAAGGAAACTAGTTCACAAGTAAGTTTTAACCCTAAGCTCTTTCAAATCTATAAGAAAGTCTAATTCCTGAATAAACAAAATGATAACCACCACTACACTTTATTACTTCACTGGAGAGCCAAAAGGAACTGTCAATGAAATAAGAAGGGATTCTCTAATCCATCAAAAGAATACCTGGACTCTATTCATAACCATAATCGTATTTAGAACTTGCCCTCACTCTCATCACTATCATGATAGGAAAGTAACCTTTTAAAGTAAAAATCTGAATACAAAGACCTTTTAAAATTATTAGTACTGATAATTTCCCTTGCAGAATTACTCCTATTCTTCTATTTCTGTAATTTTCACATTCCATTTATTATTTTTCTGCTAATTCAGGGAAATACATCACATTTTCAAGATGAAGTGGATATTCAAAGAATTTTGGACGATTTTGTCATCCGTCCTATATGTACTGATTTATCTTATTCTTAGCTTCTTTCAATTGTCTATCTTACTCCATGATGTAACTTTTCAGGCAGCAATACCAACTTGTTTAGCATACTTATGATTTATAATACATTTTGTCATCCAGTAGAACAATTCTTTATCCATTACCACAAAGTTACACCTATTTTTCTACCTTTTGCACATTTTTGTATTACCTAATCATGTGATTTCTTTTGCTTTTGAAAGTGTGTTTTCCCCATTATATTTTGCCTCCTGTACTCCTTTTGTTACCAGCTTGTCTTTAGTCTTGGTCTAGAATTTTCCTTGTCAAATGTCACAAATATCTATTTGCAGTATTTGTCTTTTTTACAGTCTCATATATTTGCTTCCTGATTTCTACTTGCTTGTCTTTCATCACATGCTTTTGTAAGTAATTTAAAACATTTGTATGGTGAAATTTAACTTTAAAGATATAATACTAATACAATTTCAGTTGTCAGTTACTTTTTACCTTCCAGACTAACAACTGTTATGTGTTTTATAAATATTTTTCTAAACATCTGTATATGTATGGACATATATATTTATGTACATACATATATCCACCATCTCTCTCTTATACATACTCACACACATAGTGTGTGTGTTTGTATGTGTGTGTGTTTATTGGTTTTGAGCATGTTTTCTTTAGAATTATATAATCTAACATGTAATTACATGAACATGTAAATACTTTCCAAACATATTTCTAAATCCATAAAGAACTACCTCACTCCTGTAAACTCATATTTATTATCACTGTAGTTTATATATATTTCATGGTTTAATCTTTTAGAAATAGATGTTTGGGTTGTTTCTGACTTTTTTCTATTGTGGGCAATGGCTTTGATCGACCATGCATTTCTCTAGGATATTATTTAGAAATGCAATTAATGAAAATACTATAATATTTAAAATTTTGATAGATGCTGGCAATATACCACACCACTTTATACAAGCAGTGAGACATAGCTGTTTTTCCATATCTTTGGCCAGTATAAAGACTTAAAAAATATATTTTTAAAATTATGTTTTCAGATGAACAGTGAATTGAATATCTTTTCCAGTTTCTCTCCTAAAGTCTATCAAAACTCTGAACAGTATTCAGAATAGCTTATAGTAAAACATATAATTTCAGAATCTGGAGCTGCTCCTCATATTCCGTAAGTAAAGATTAAGTCATAAAAATGGCTTGGAATGACTTGAAGAGTGCAGCTAGGCAATGCTTAGACATTAAGAAGACTGGACGCTTCTCAATATACACTATTCTTTCTCAGTGCCATTATTCAACATAGCCAAACATGACTTCTTTTCATTTTATTGCTTTTTATTTTGTTTTCTATGGGACTAGAGGAGCCTTGGTCACTATGCCTTATCTGTGAGCTCTTCAAGTACTTGAACAACATTACCACATATCTTTAGAACCCTCTTTTCTCTGAGTGAATAACCTGTCCTCAAGGATCTTTTTGTCCAGGATTTCTAATTTGACTGCTTTCTCACTTCAAAGTCGCCTGAGTCCTCAATAAACAAAAGAATAGAAAAGAATTTTCCCAATTTAGCAAAATGCACTTCTGAAATTTTGGCATGCTTCTTTCTATTATATACTCTATAAAGTTTGTTTTGATACTAGGTACATATTTTAACTTATATTTGGACCTCTTATATATCTTAAGACTTTTAAAACATAAATGGTAATTGATGTACAAAACCTTATAATGGGTGTATAACATTCCAAAATGCATCATAATTTAGCTTACTGTAGCGATATTGTCACACATTTAAGCTGTGACTTTTTTTTCTGTTCTGGATAACTGATATGACTAAGTAGCTATTAAGAAACATTACACAGCTGGGCAGTGGTGGTGCAACCCTTTAATCCTAGCACTTAGGAGGCAGAGACAGGTGGATTTCTGAGTTTGAGGCCAGCCTGGTCTACAGAGTGAGTTCCAGGACAGCCAGGGCTACACAGAGAAACCCTGTCTCGAAGAATTCCACCCTCCTCCCCCCCAAAAGAAACATTACACAGACTATGGTTATACTGGATATCTTTTACCAACAAGGCATGGGATTAAAAAGGTGGGTGCTTCATATCAATTCATTTTCACATACAAATCAGGAGTTAAGTTCTTTTCAGGGCTTTTCTTATGTGGTAAATATTACCTACAATTAAAGCAACATCTAAAGAATGAAATGCCATCACTATGGCATTAAAAACATTAAGAGTGACCTAGAAAGTAGAGATATATTTTCTCTCGTTGCTTCATTTGACAAGTAATTTCCAGAGATTCAATAAGAAAAAAGGAAAAATAGAATAGTCACAGGTACTTGTATTGACAGTGACTGGATTCAATTGATATCATAGATCACTCTAAGAAATATTTCATCAATCTCTTTCATGCAGGGGTAGTTGTATATGAATGTTATTTAGTTTTAAGATCATTCCATTTTAAAGTATTTGGCTGTAATGCTAAAAATAAAGTGGATTTGTGCAAGGCTTTTAGACCTTACAAAATAATTATAGGATTAGGAAGTGACTACAAAATGAAATGATTTGAAATCAGAATAAATGAAAGACGCAGGAATATCTAATTGTGACTTTGTATGTGGTATATTGGGATAATTTCTGTCTTTGAAATGTTGAATGGATATCAGCTATATAACTCAGAGATAAATATTTCATCCTCTTTTCCTGTATAGTGAAACCAGTGTCCTCTGTAAAAGTATCCCATTATCAAATCCTTAAATGATGAAATATTTGCAAGAACTTTGTTGAATGAAGGTCTTATGTTGATATGCAGTACAAGCATAAAAGACTAGAAACCAAAATAGAATAATAAATCTTAGTCATAATTCTGTTTTTAAGAATATTTTAAGTGACATATGTTTTATTTTCAATGACAATCCTTGCCCTTGCCAAATCAGAATGACTGACATCCTTAATTTGCAATTTCAAGAGGTTTCTTTTTTCTTTTTGATTGCTATATAATGGTTTACCTAATTATTTTTTCAAGTTGCAATTTCTGGTGTTTAATTTCAAAATCAATTTAAGATGTCTCGAGCTCCATTAATACAGTGCAATACTGCTTTACTCGTTTTCTAGCAAAGCATTTAGTTTAAAAAATGCATCATTCTAATGATTTGGAATTACTCTACAGTGTACATAACAATTTACAACTATTAAAAATTTTTATATTTTTTCCCAAAGCAGTTTAGTTTTAAAGATACAGTGTTTTACATGATGGGATGAGAGTTAACTTTTAAAAGAACACAGATACAATTTAGAGACTTAAAATTATCTGATTTAAGTTAAGTTTAAAAAAAAACCTCACCTATTCCATGAGCATACAAAATAATTATAGTATTAGGAAGTGACTACAAAATGAAATGATTTGGCCTGGAGAGATGGCTCAGCAGTTAAGAGCACCAACTGCTCTTTCAATAGTCATGAGTTCAAATCCCAGCACCCACATGGTGGCTCACAACCATCTGTAGAGAGATTTGACACCCTCTTCTGGTGTCTGAAGATAGCTACAGTGCACTTACATATAATAAATAAATAAATAAATAAATAAATAAATAAATAAATAAATAAATTTTAAAAAAGAAACCCTGTCTTGAAAAAACAAACAAAAAATGATTTTTTCAAACTAATGTTAACATTTTTAATAAATGTATATAAAACACACACAGAGAGACAGAGACAGAGAGAGGGGAGAGGAGGAGGGGGAGAGGAAGAGAGGAGGGGAAGGAGGGGGTCATGGGAGAGGGAGAGGGGGAAAGGGAGAGAGAGGAGGGGAAGGGAGAGGGGGAGAGAGAGGGAGAGAGTGGAGGGAGAATGGGAGAGAGGGACATGAAAGAGAGAGGGGAAAGGAGAGGGGGAAGGAGAGAGAGAGAGTGGAGGGAGACAGGGAGGGGTAGGGAGAGGGAGAGAGAGGGATCCCAAACAATGTTGTGAGCCTATCAGTTTACATTCAGATGTCTGTGGGTGTGCATTAATAGGCAAGCATGTATCTCTGAGTGCGTGTATGATTATGGAATCATGTGAATGGTAGTGTGACAACATGAATGCTTGAGCAGGTAGTGTGAAGATTCTGGGAGTATGTTTGCATATGGATGGCTGAAGTTTCATTATATGCACATAGTGTGCTTATGAGTGTATGTAGGAATGTGGTTTGGTATATATGTGCTCATGCATTCATATTGTTATAATATGTTTACATGTATAAATGAATGCTTTTGTGATTTAAGTACATGCTCAGAAAATAAATGTTACTCATAGTTGAATGTATCCTTGAGATTTTTTTCACTAACCTTCAGTATGGAATGGAGAAATTTCCATCAAACTTTGTGTGTGTGTGTGTGTGTGTGTGTGTGTTTGCCATGTATATAACCCAAGCCTATAATTATGATCTATCTTTAACCCCAGAGCTATCTTGAAGATGCAGAGGCATCAGGCACCTTTCTGCAATAATGTTGATGCTTGCTCATTGGTAGTGTTCTCTTTTTTTGGTTAAAACATGCCGCTTTATAAGGTACATGGGGAAATTTCTATGAAATAAAGCTACTGTGTAATGAGTACCTGGTTCAGGATTTGCATCTTTACATATGTTATCTTATTTGGACTTAACTACAACCTTGAAGAGTAGTGTTAGACACATATTTTACTCTAAGTTAAGTGAGTTGTCAGTGGTCATGTGGCTAATTGTCAAAAAGGCTAGCAACAAATTCAGGTCTGTTTCACTGTATAACTATGATTTTGGGGTTACTCCATGCTAAATCTTTCAAAGAACCTATGACTGCCCTTCCTTGGAGTGGCTTTAGTTACCTATGTGCCCCTTACTTTGTCTAATGAGAGCTAAATATTGATTCATACTAAGTTCATATATATTCCCAAGGCAAGGATTCATTCATGCATGGCCTATACTTCTAATGGGACAACTCACTCTGCACTCACTTTAGAAGATACAGACTTGATTAAATTCATTATTATTTGTGAGAAACTACTTCTTCATTAATTATCATGGACCAGAGAGTTTTTCAATTTATCAGTATCACAACCTTTTTGCAGGTGTAAAAGTGTTGGCTTTGTTTAAAATAAATAATCAGCAACAACCAATGTTCTTAATTCATGTTGATAATCCTTTATATGCTTCTTTGCTAAGATGCCAGGAAATTGGCATATATATATATATATATATATATATATATATATATATATATATGAATAAATTTCAGCTTTATCTTTGTTGTAAAATTCTACTTCTTAAAGGTTATGTGATTCAAGGTTGCTGAATGTCTCTAAGTTTTTAATTTCCTCTTTTGAAAACTACCAGTAGCATTCTATAGCATTGTGTTCCAAAGTATGTTCCTAAGAACACTAGTACTTCTATAAGATATGAACAAATGTGAGACAACTGAGTTTCCTAAACAAAGATTTGTAGGAAGCTCTTCTAGATATATTTCTTTATGCAGGGTTGTTTAAAAATCTAATATGGGAATGCACTTTGTGAATTTCTTGATAGAAGCTAACACGTGTAGTATTTCTCATGTTTTCTGCCCAATAGAATATTATCTATTTCTCCATGATATTTGGCAATAAAACTGTTATATATAGAAAGTACATTGGAAGTACTGACTTGGCATAAACATTAAATGGATAATATTTGTGAAGCTCGCATATAGTAAGAGCTCAATAAATATAGTATTGCTATTATCATGACCATAATCATCATTACAATCATTAAAACGGAATAAGATATGATGAATAGGTTCAAAAGGCCTACTGATATGTTATGGTGATAATAGTTAACAACAATAAGATTAATTGAAAACTACTAAGAGATTTTCAACGTTTGTCATAAAAATTGATTTCTGTGTGAGGTAATGCTGTGTCAAATAGCCCACTCTGGCCTCTGCAGGATGTGTACACATGCCAAAGCATATCATGCATCATTATATATATGTACATATACTTTTACTCACTAGTTAAAATCCATTAAAATTTAAAAATCCCTATTAGGATGCAGACAACCTGGTTCAGCAAGCAGAAAACTAAAAATCTACAAACTTTGAAAGCAGAGGATTTTGTTTGTTTGATTGGGTCAATTACAGCCATGGAGGTTATATATTTTTGCAAACAGCATACTAATATTAATTCTCTTCAGTGTGTATATTTAGATTAAAAAGAGTTCTTAGAATCACCAAAGGGTTCTTTGACACTAAGATTTTTTTCTGAAGCATCAGATGTCAGAATTCCCCAAGTAAATACCAGGTCATTTGTACTATACTGTCTGATGCATTTAATGTATTTGTAAGTTGTTGTTTTAAGTACAGCTATTGTCCCACAAATGAGAGTTTTGCATCACTTCTTTTCCATGTAGCTAGAAATAAAAATAACTGGAAACATAGAAAATATTAGGTAGAATGCTGTTGAATTTATGACTCACACAACTTGGATTTCTTCCTTGGGCCCTGATTTAGTTTCTTGGTGATCTGGAAATAATTTGCCTCCTCCATTCTAAATCTCTCGTCAAGTGGCACACATTTCTCTTAAATGTAGGGTCTTTTAAAAACTATCTTTAAATTTTTTTCCATGCTTTATTTATTGTTCCTCATATCTAAGAGCTGAATTCTAGGTTTGTGGTTGGTTCTGCTTCTTTTTACCAGAAATTTTAAGGAACTACGTGGGCAGTTTCCCCAGAAAGCAATCTTTTAGTGAGGTAAATATTAACCTAAAAGAAAACTTCACACACACACACACACACACACACAGAGAGAGAGAGAGAGAGAGAGCGAGAGCATAAATTTCTATATGTGCTTTCACGGAAGGATAAATCTGTGAAACATTGCCTATATCCAGCCTGGGGATAATCATAGATTTTTTTTCTGTATATTATGATTGGCTAGGATTATCTTCACATTTTAAAACTACCATCTTTAAGATATATACTCTAAAACTCAAAATGAACTCTGTCTTCACTATTTCACATTGTGGAGTAGATATTCCAGAATTTGTTTACATTTATGGTTAAATCAACAACAAAAGAGGGCTGAGCTCATTATGGACTGAGTGGCTTTTATTCTGTACTGACAAGACATAGATTCATCAAGACCATTTCAACCATGTCTTCATGTGCCTCAACGGGAAGAGGGAATCTTTATCACTAAAGACTGATGAAAATTAAAATGAAGATGCTTACTTGCTCCTCTCTTCCTAGTATCTAGTTTGAGTTGACATGTCAATGTATATGGGGGAAATTTTAAATAGGCCCCACACCTTGTGAGCAATCGATAATATTGAGAGGCAGAATTAGTTTTCTCCAGGGATGAACTCCTTGACATATTATCCAATCCCAATTGGTTATCTCTAAACTCATGAATATATGAGAAACACTACTACTTAGTTTTCTATTGCTATGATAGAATGCTATTATCAATCAACTTAGAAAAGGATGCACCTAATTGGGCTTATTGTTCTCAAAGTTTAGAATCCATGATAGGGTGTGGTGGCAGGAATAGCTGAAAGCATAGATCTTGAACCACAAGCAGGCAGTGGCGAGAGCTAATTTTAAATAACATGAGTCTTTTGAAACCTCAGAGTTCATTCTTAGTAGCATACTTCCCTTAGGAAAGTAAGACTGCCAAATTCTTTCTAAACAATCAACTGCAGACCATATATTCAAAGGCCTAAGACTTATTGGGGATATCTCATTCAAATGATTACAAGCACCACATAAGCTCTGTAGGCTATAAACAGTTGCTGAATTCTAATCTTAGCTGACATAAAAAGAATATAAATTTTCCTTCAGTGATATTTTATAATGACTAGCAGAGTTCATAGAAAATGGATTATTATATTTTTCAGTTGAAATGTAAAAAAGTAAAAAAAATACAGATGTTATTTTTCTTAGTATTATATTTTAAGTTAACATAGATAAGATATTTCAACATGCAATCAACACAAAAAACTAATAACTAGGTACTTTAATCGTCTTTCTATATAGATCTTGAAGAAATTTCCTTAGTAAAAGCATACTACCAACTTAAATATAAATTCAAATTTCTGTCATTTGTCTTTAGCTTGGGTATACATTGTTATTTTGTGTTTTGAAGGGAGTTTGAAAGCATGCTTAGAATTTTGCTGTTTCTGTTTCTTTAAATAAAGATTATATCTTCCATTCTTACATCGGTGTGTGGGCATGTGATTATATTGGTCAATGAGATAAAAGTGAATGGTTCTAGGTATGGTTTCAATGAAGAAAGTGAAGGTTAAGAAGGACCCCATACCACACTATCTTTTACCTAAAATGAGGACATTTTAGTTAGAGATCTGGCTACCATTGTGCCATGTGAGTTTAAGGGTTCTCATAGGGATGAAAGACTGGTGAGCTGAAAGTAGCTTTTCTTTTTCTTTTTTTTTTTTTTTCAGAATCTCCAAGAACATCTGTGCTGTCTGCCCCTAGATACATAGTTTTTTGTTTTTTTGTTTTTTGTTTCTTTGCCTCAGAGAAAAATCATACTTCTGTCTTGGTTAAGCCACTTTTTGTTTTCCTTGAGAGTGGTAATTCCTGTTGCTGAACTCTAATCTTAGCCGACACACAAAGAATATAAATTTACTTTGAACGATATTTTATAATGAATGACAGAGCTCAAAGAAATGGAATGAAGAGATGGAACAGCTACTTTTTAGCCACCTTTTCAAATAAACCATCTATCTGTGTTCAAGAAACACAAGAAACAACACCATATGGGTAAGGACAAAAGAACAAAATGACTTTGGAGTAGAAAGAATTTTCATATTCCTTTAAATTAATTCAGCCCTACAGTGTCTGAAAATGAATTTCTTTGAGACAGCTACTAATTTATCTCCTTCATATAAAAGATTTGTCTCTGAAATATGTCTTTACAATGAGAATTGAAATATAATGACAATAATAGCAACCATTTATTATCATAATTTAGTATCTTCCGTGTGAGAAGCATTATGCTGGAGAATGCTTTTCTATAATGTCATTTAACCCCTACAACTACCCAGGAACTTGGGAATTATTTCCCAATTTTGGCATCTACAGAAGAGGCTCAGAGAGTCATGAAACCTTTTCAAGGTCACATAGTAGCTGAGAAAAAGACCAAAGGTTTGATTTTATTTCTGTCTGAATATTTTTATGCTTGAAATCGTGACAATTTTCATAACACTGTTTGCTAGGAAAAAGAACGTCTTGAGGATACTTCCCTGGGTGTGTTCACTGCCAGCTTCCTAGAGATTCGGTGAAAGTGTTGACAATGAAAATGGAACATCATCTAGTGAATTCAAACAAACTCCATGAATGATATTTATAGACAGTGTTAAAATGAGAAATCACGAGGCTTGCTTCTCTTATTAACTATGGATCCAGTAGTCTGACCACATCATTAAATGTTTTGGTGACCATGTTTCAATTTCCTCTTTTGTAAACTACAAAGCATTGTTAGTCAATGTCTATAATCACATCTAGTTCTACTATTCCATGCTTCTACTAATAAGTTTATCAAATAATGACTATAAAGAAACAAAAAGAAGACTGTTAGTAGGCAATCATGTTTACAGTGTTGAAACTTTCATTTCCTGACTTGGGGAATTCAATTAAAAACTGAATGAACCTAGCACAGAAATGTGGGAGGATTGCTTTGATTGTTGAGGCTGCCTATTCTTGACTTTACAGTTAACCTCTCTGATTTTGACTGCTATGGTTTTGAAACTATTTTTCAAACAATACTTTTGAGAATTCTTTTTTAATGCACATTATCTGAACCATTTTTCCAGCCTGGAATGAGCTTTTCAAGGTTTGTTGAAGTCTAATATGTTTACTTACACATTAGTAGAATAATTCCTTGATTTAAGTGAAACTTATACGTTCTTTTTTTAACTTACAGTGTAAATGTGCTAATTACTGAAAATGAATTAAATTCTGAATTCAGTCTAAAAAGAAAGCTTTTACATTTTCAAATTGGGTTTCATTAGTGATAATACACCCAAGAGGTTTTTGGTAAGTCTTACTCTGTTAAGATACTTGTGGTCATCTACTGAACTACCAAAGGTTCAGTAACGATCCAGAGTGGGAAGTATATTTTTATCTAAACTTTGAGTTTGTGTAATATCAAGTATGTTCATGTGAAATATAGAAAATGCTTCAGATATAATACATACATACATACACACTTTATATATGTGTAAAAATATATTATTATATCTTTTTCTCTATCTATCCACTTGTCTGTCTATCTGTCTGTCGGTCTATGTATCTATCCATTTATCTATCTACCTCTATCTATCAGACTATACTACTGCTGAAACACCACATATTTAAATTATAGAACTTACAGAAATTAATCTCAAACTGCCTGAGAAACTTCCCCTATTGTTTTTATTATAATCCTCCAAGATGCTATGACAGTTGTGGGACAGAAAAGAAATCAATGATCTTACCCAACATTGAACTATGTTTGCTACAATAATACTGTCCAGGCAAGATGTATACATTGGTGCAGTAATGGCATGATTGTTAATTGGGTATCCAACTACTTTCTGATTGAATTTTATGCTTGCTCCACAGGAAAGAAATAATTTCTGATACTACAAAGAAGACTTGAATCCTATAAGATGGGGAGGTATACATCTTAAGGGTAAAGAACAGTATTGTTATTTTGCAAAATAGTTATGTGTTTATACTGTCTTCTAAATATTTATGTTTATATCCATAGACATCTGATGCTCTCAACATTAGTAAAAGAAGCTTCTTAAAAAAAAAACTGAGTAGAAGTCAATAAAGAGATTCGTAATTGGTTAAAGAGCAGACAATAAGTGACTATTGAGTGCTCAGTCCTAAATCAAATATATTATATGTCACCCTCTCCAAGTCTCAGATAACTTCATATTAGAGGAAGTAGAAATGCCAGAGGATGGATAGGAATGTTGGGAAATGCTATCTTTTGGACTTGACATGGTTATAACATTCATTAACTCATAGCTGTCATGGTTATCTATATAACACCTGAACAAGATGGAGGCAACCAAATTTTCAGCATGGGTAAGGGAGAAGTTTATAAGCATCCATCCATAACTAAGAAGCCATTGGATAATGATATCATCTTGAGAAGGGTGAATCACTCTTTGGTAGAATTCTTACAATATAGTAGATGGCTCCATACCTATGCACACATTGGTAGCAATAACTGGACTTCGTGGGATCTAATAAAATAAACAAACAAAAACAAATAATAAACAAACAAACAAAAACAAAGATGAGAATTTGGAAGGTAAACTATTTCAGCGAGGAGTCAGAAGACAGTTGGTAGGTAAATTGATGTGGGCCTGATCATATTTGATTGTGCACATATATGAAATTCTCAAGAATAAATTTTGAAAAAGCAAAAGCAATTATACTATATATTCTGAATCAGAATGGTCCCATAGGTTCACATATTTAAATCCCTGCTCTCCAGGTAGTGAGACTGTTTGGGAAGGTTTAGGAGATATGACCTTTTTATAAAAGTTGTGTCACTAGGGGTTGTTGAGGTTTAAAAAGCCCATGCCATTTCCAGTTCCTTATCTTTGTTGTCTAGCCATGTAAATTCTTAGCCCATATTCCAGTGTCAAACCTTCCTGCCTGCTGCCATGCTTCCCAGAATGATGAATGTGTATTCTACACTTTGACCCATTGAACCCTAATTAAATGGTTTATATTGTAAGAGTCCTTCATTATGATGTTTCTTTATAGCAGCAGGGAAGTACCTAAGACAGAAGTTGATATCAGAAGTGAGGTTTTGCCTAAGAATTTCATGAATTCATTGTTTCTAATGGCTGAATAGTACTCCATTGTGTATATATACCACATGGAGCTGGAGAACATCATACTAAGTGAGGTAACCCAGACTCAAAAGATGAATCATGGTATGAACTCACTAATAAGTGGATATTAACCTAGAAAACTGGAATACCCAAAACATAATCCACACATCAAATGAGGTACACGAAGAACGGAGGAGTGGCCCCTCGTTCTGGAAAGACTCAGTGAAGTAGTATAGAGCAAAATCAGAACAGGGAAGTGGGAAGGGTTGGGTGGGAAAACAGGGGGAGGGAAGGGAACTGATGGGACTTTCGGGGAGTGGGGGTCTAGAAAAGGGGAAATCATTTGAAATGTAAATAAATATATCAATAAATTAAAAAAAAAAGAAGTGAGGTTTTGATGTGACGGGCCTAACCATGCTGTTTTTGGTGAAATATGGAAGATCTGAGTATTTTGTACTAGTAAAGTGGTTGAATGACACCAGAAGTGTTTACTGGGCCATCCTGGTAGGAAATTGGAAGACAGTTGTTCTTAGAACAATGTAGACAATGGAGGTACAGCTCAAGAGCTTTTTAGAGGGTAACATTTTTAATAATTTCCCTAGAGATTTTTGTGATATGTTGACAATAAATATGGTTGTTTTCTGTTCTTGTCCAAGAAGTCATCCAGATACCAAATTGAAAAAATTTGGAAAAACCTACTTGGCCAAGGAGATTTCATTGTAGCCTATCAATAATGATTCTGTTGTGTGAATATTAGTGATGACTCCTATGCAAATCTACAATGAAAAATCAAAAGTAGGATAAAAAGAAGTACAAGTTGTACAGTATGAGAATAAAAAGACCACCAGGAAATTTAACACTGGAGGTAAGTCTTGTGCTCAAAAAGATGAGAAACTGAAAGGAAGGCCTGATTTGAAATGGAATAAAGGAATAGTGACCTCAGGCTGAGACTCCACCTAGATAATCCTGCAACAGGCACAAAAGAAATGTCCTACAAGAAATCTTCAATGTCCTTAGTCATCAGGAAATGAAGATCAAAATGACCCTCAGATTCCTTATACCAACCAGAATGGCTGAGATCAAAACCTAAGGTGAAAGCACATGGTGGTAAGGATGCGGAGAAAGAGAAACACTCCTCCATTGTCGGTGGGATTGAATACTGGTACAACCACTCTGGAAAGAAATCTCGAGGATTCCTTAGAAAATTGGAAATCGATTTACCTGAAGACCCAGCTATACTACTCTTGGGCATATACCCAAAAGATGTCCCCACCATACCACAGCGTATATACAGAAAGGACATTTCAGGTTACTAGTGAGACATGAATCATGAATCATGTTCATTGCTGTTCTATTCATTTTAGCCAGAAATTTGTTGAAGTATTTGGAAAGATGTGGTGTTGTTGGAGATGGCGTGTCACTGGCGGTGAATTTTGTGGTTTCAAAATTCCACATCATTTCTTGTTATCTCTCTCTTCCTTGTAGTTGTTGTCTAAATGTATAAGATATCAACTACATATCAACTATATGTAACACCGATTCACAAGTATATAAATACAATCTTCACGGTCTAGTTTTGTTATTTGTATGTATAGGTACTTTCAAAAATGACCCTCTTGTCATTTTTTTCCAATGAATCAGAAGAATACACACTTAGATCAGATCTCTAGAGCTATCCTATAGATATTTGATGAAAACAAAGTATAGTCTGTAATATTCATTTGAATAACATGAATGTCGTCATATGATTGAGTGAAGAAAATGGTCCCATATATGCAGGATACTTTAGTTATAGGAATGTTTAGTGGGCATACATATTATACTGGTTAGTTTTTGTCAACTTGACTCAAGCTAAAGTCATACATAGAGAGGAAATGTGAATTGAAAAGATATTCTTCATCACATTGGCTTATAGGCAAGTCTATGGGGACATTTTCTTAATTATTGATTGGTATAAGAGGGACCAGCCAACTGTGAATGGTGCCATTCCTGGGTAGGGTATTCCTGGCTTGTATAAAAAGGTAAGCTTAGTGAGCCATAGAAGCCAGCTGGTAAGCAGAACTCCTCCATGACCTCTGCTTTAATCCCTGTCAATAGATTCTTGCCTTGAGTTCCTGCCCTATCTTCCCTTCAATGGTAGAATATGATGGAGACTCATAAATATTTCTTCTCTAAGTAGCTTTGGTGATGGTGTTTATCACAGCAATATAAAGCAAATTAGGATGTTTGGGATACACATTTTCATTTCTAATCAACTGATTTTCACATGCAGGTTTGGGATAATGTATTCTGCTCTACCTCCAAGTCCGCTTGGTTGATTTTGTCCAGTTGAATCCTACTTTCTTTGGGTCTCTCTTAGTTATCTTGCTACCAAACTTTTCTATCTGCTCTGTCAAAAGACTACTAGGGCTATAGGGTGAACTGTGAAGGTGGGTGCCAAGTGACTACTTTCTTCATAGGCTCTTATACACCAGACACACCTTTGTATATATTTTTCCAGGTCTATTTCATGTAGTTCAATATGAAACAACACAGGGCAAATAGCAAATGAGTCCAAAATTCAGAATAATTGAGTAAATGAAAAGAATGCATCCAGTAGGGAAAATCAAATTATGCTTGCTTGCTTTTAATGTTCCTGTCAGTCTGTCCCAATAAATTCCTTATACTGTATGTTAGGTAGATCAGTAAGGGTCCATGCTCACACGCATGCATAACTTGATTTCCGGGCTTCATGAATGATACGAGTCCCTAGGTTTCAAAATAAATTTGAAGTTATAATGTCCTAAAATAGTAGACTTATCTCAGATTTACAGAGGCCTCTGGAAATTTGCCTCTCACTTTAGACTTGTCAAATTGTCAAAGTTTCACTGTATTTTTGCATTGCTGCCTGCTAATGATGGCATAACAGGTGTGCTTTTTTATTGTCTCAGAACAAAATGAGAAAAATGTGTGCTTTGAACATATCAGATATTTAATGTACAGTTACAAATTTATGTAGAAAATTGGGGTATACTTATAGGACCTTCTATATAAATGAGGAAATTTAAAAATTGAAGAATATATTTGGGTTCAGCTTCTATTTTCTCTTGAGCAAAAAAAGGCTTGGGGGTGACAAACCATGTCTGAGTAGGATGTGTTGCTAGGAAATCATTATAATGGTGCGATTTTTTTTTCCATTTCATATCTACCTCCCAAAGATATTTCTGCACATGCAGTTTCACACACTTAATTTGGCTTGGGATGCTTTTAAAGGATGCTTTTCATTTGCATTTCTAGTGTCACCAATGAACTTCACTTATTTCAAAAATCTATTGTTAAAGTTTTGACCTGACTTTAGCTAATGCAACAATGTTGCAAGTGCAGGCTTTAAAAAATTCTAATTAATCATATCAGAATCACCTCCAAGTCTGTCTTTCAGTTTTTGTGAATATAAAAGCAAGTTAAAATAAATTTCAGCATAGGTCTTACACCTTGAGTATCAGATTAAAATAAATAAGCTGGCATGAATTAATCAAAAGCCTTTTTTTCTTTTGTACTGTTAACACACTGTGCCCATCATTTCTTCCATCATGCTTCAGTGACTCTTTGCCCTTAATTGAACTTTTCTTTAAGTCCATATATCTGTAGAATTAGGATGCAGTAATACTGCTGCTCTCTAGTGAAGTTCATTTTTTCTTTTGTGAGAAATTATCACATTTGCTAAGAAATCAAGGTGTGTCTAGAACTTCAGAGAGAAGTGTATTTGCACTTCTACATTTCTCTTCTGTTTACTTTAATGATTTCTTTTCATTGAAGATGCTATATCCTAGTTACCTTCTATGTGAGTAGATTTTTCTCTTTAGCAGTATGATGAATGGTTATAAGTCATCCTCATAGAATGTGCATTGCATTTTTAATAAAGCTTTTTTGTCAAATAGTATCTATGACCCCATTGTAACTGTAATATTAGAAGGAAATTCTGTGTATGCATGACTCACTTTAAAAAGGTCTAATCAATTCTTAGAAATTGCAGGAAGTGATGTGCTGTATGTTCTAGAGATAGTCATATGAAATCATTTTATCATGGGCATTTTCAATAAAAGAAGAAACTGACAATGTTTTAAAGCATATGCTACTTGCATAATCAAGGAAAGTTTCCTTAGCAACAATTATTATATGAATCCCTTATGACTACCTTTGCTAATTATCTTTTTATTAGTGGATGCATATCACTATCCATTAGAGAACACTTAAAATTATAGTGAAACATTGTTATAATGAAAATAATATATATGTACATATATACACATATTTCTGTGAGTATGCATTGTCTTCTGCAGATTTAAATGCTTAAAAGCATGCTATATATGTCAAACTATGAGCCTGTTCTTCAAATGAGAACTATTTTCACTTAATATAGTCTCACCTCAAACATTTTGAGAGTTAAGATAGTTAATGGACTATATCTACAAAACATTAATAATCGATGTCAATAGTTTAATATTCAGGATCAAGAATCATAGATTTCAGTATTATAGAGGACCTCAGGGTCTTTTGGCTAATATACCATTTCACACATGATGCATTTGGGGCACAACTAAATTAAGTGTATTACTCAAAGTCACTGTCCTGTGAATATATTCATACATGCAGACACCTACATCCACATCTACATCAACCCTGCTATCTTTCTAATGGAAATAGGAGCAAATGTCAAAGGATGGCTTAAAAATATATTTTCAAAACAAAGTCTTTGGCATCTTTACTGTCTAATACCCTCTTTGTATGAGATACATGATGACAATCCTTCAAATGGTTCTGATAGGTAACAAATAGCATGTTCAGAATCACCTTAGTCGCTATTACCCTGTATATTTCTAGCTGGTTAATATAGTTCTAAGACACACCTATTATAAGGATGATTGTAGCAAAGCAAGGGCAAGAGTTACCCTCTTCATATAAATGCTTACTTGCATGAATTGTATTATCTAGTATTTGTGTATGATAGAGAGGCTCAAATCAATTTCGTTAAGAAAAAGGCTATACTGAACTCTATATTCTACTTTTATACTCTCCTAACCAACTGTGTCCAGAGTCAGATTTTG